>NC_079452.1:894838-1067716 GCF_903798145.1 Danio aesculapii | reverse complement strand
TCTTGCCATAACAATCTAAAAGCTGAGAGCTCTTCTTAGAGGCTGAGTAACACATATATAAAGACATAATGTCCTTACTGGACATAAGGTAGGCAAACCTTCCTGTGCTGTTTGTAAAGGAGGTTAAAACTGGTCCAACTCTAATACCTGATTTTTTAAACCGAGGATTAATTACTTTTAGCAAGAATGAAGAATTTGGCCAAAGTGGCACCCCTGTGCCATCTGGTTTCCAGTGCAGACAGTCTTCACTAACTGATAGGACACACAATATTCCTAGCCTTTTAGCAGAACAAAGAGCCAAGAGGAAAGCTGCCTTTAAAGATAAGGTTTTAAGGTCTGCATCTGTCAATGGCCCATAGGGTGGCTTTGTAAGAAAGTCTAATTCAAGAGGTAAATCCCAATTAGGTGCTCCTAAAGTGTGACTCGGAATCATGTGATAAATTCCCTTCAGAAACTGGCATACTAAAGGCTGTCGACCTAATGGCTTTGCATTGACTACTTCATGAAATGCCGAAATAGATGAGGTGTAAACCTTGATTGTAATAACTGCTCTGCCCTTGTCTATTTGAGACTGCAAAAAACGAAGAACAAGCGACACAGAGCAGGTTGTTGGGTCAACATTTGCATTGAGACACCATACCAAAATCTTTCATTTAGTGGCATAGTTAGCACGAGTAGATGGGGCTCAAGTGTAGCGGATATTATGCATGAACTAGAGCTTTTAAAGAGGTGTATAAAAGACAGCCTTTCTATAACACTGACTAAATGCATCCATGTAATAACTGAGACATTACAATGAGACTGAACTAGTATAGCAGTGTAACATTAGATTGATGAAAATACAGCAGATCATATTTGAAAGCAATAATTAGGACCTGTGGTGAACATATGAAGCCAAAAAAGGTCAGTGATGTTTGCAGACAAACTGTGATTCACATAGATCATTTACATCAAATCATTTTTTTATGAAGTGGTGAAAAGCCTTTTTAATGAATCTGGGCTTACAATGAACTCCCTGAATGGGCAAGGAATGTCTAAGCATTCTTGTAATTGCAATAATATCGTGTTTTTAAGAAAAACTAAACTCAAAAGAATTAACTGAAAAAGAAACAAGCAAAAAGTAAACTGTTGCATCACTTAGAAGAAAATGTTGGTTCAATAAGCAGTACATTTGACAACAGGGTAAATATATATATAATTTACAGAAAGCATACTAGACACCATTCGTTACAGTAGTGTCAGCTTTGTCCTATTTCTGTATCTGATGTGAGAGATTTTGAAAAATGAGGCTGCAAATCTGAAATCACGTCTAAAACTTTAAGTAGCTTTCACATTTTATTCTATACTATAATGCAGTGGTTCCCAACCTTTTTTCCTGGAGACCCCTATTTTAACACTGACATTTTTAAAGACCCCCCCCCCCCCCCCCAACACACACACACACACACACACACACACACAAACATCCCACACAGAAACATACACAAAAAAATCGCTCACACTGACTAGCAAATAACATTGAGCTAATGTTGTGTTTAATATATGCAAGAACAACAACTCAAAACTATTAACTCTCAACAACAGTTTGCACTTTTTTTCAAAATCTGCTGCAGCAAACCTGCTAAACCTAAGTGCAGCACATTTAACATCATGTACAAATAACATGTACAAACCTATCTGTTTAAACTATTATAAAAAGGTGAAATATGCAAGGTTCAAAAGAACAGAGTGAGTATTTTCTATTCAGGCTTGTTTATTCAGACATTTGTTTTTATTCTAAAAGCCTGTATTAGGCATATAAAACAACAATAACAAATGCATAACAACTATTTGCATATTTTAAATTGCACAAAGTTTTTTCACACCTTTTCTTGTAATTCTAGATGAATTAAACCTTATTTAATTGTTAAGGCTATTTAATGTGAACTCAGGGCCTGCATATCTAGGGATAGTGATTGAATATTAGGCATGATTTTCGTGACAGCCAGACGAAAGTCATTGTACAATTCCAGCTTGTTGCGTGCCTTCGTTTTGATAGTTACCAGAAGCTAAAAGCAAGTCTCAGACAGGTATGTTGTGGCGAAAGGAAGAATGAGTGTGGTTGTAGCATGTTGCGCAAGTTTGGGTGCAACGTTGGGTCCTTTCACCAGCCAGAACCGTTTGTACCCATGTTTGGTAAAGAATCTCCTCAGAAAAGAATTAGACTTGACATCCAAGAGCTCGTCCTCCGCTTCTAAATATTCCACGTCTTCCTCATTTGTGGTGAATGGATCACTTACCCAAGCGCATTTGGCGACATGTTCATCAATATACGAAAATCGTGATTTCATCTCCTCCATCGCCCAAGAATTCAGGTAACTTTCCCCCGGTTTGTTTGAAAAGTGATGAAACTGGTGCAGGTCTCGTTTCAACAGTTTATTCTTCCTGAAATCCACTTTGAGTATAAATGCGTCAATAATTTCATTGCATTCCAGCACATTTGCATCCGCACTCTGCATGTGCTTGTTTGTTTCATTGTATAGGCTGAAAATATCCGCCAGGTATGAGGTTCTAATGAGAAACTCATCTGTCATTTCGTCAAATAGTCTTTGATTGTTCAGTTTCAAAAACTCCTTTATTTTTTCACTCAGTTCAATAAAACAAATCAAAATTTGTCTTGCTTTATTGCGGCGTCTTCAATGTACTGCACATATACAATGAGTATTGCTTCATCAGCCACAGTAGAGGTTTCGTCAAGTTGGATAGAAAAGTTATTTAACTTTAACTATTCAACCAACGTGTTCTCAACATCGTTTGCCATTCTGTTCATTCTGTCTTTTGTTGTATTATTAGACAGAGGTACAGTTTTTAGTTTTTCAAGCTACCTGCGGACCACACATTATTTCTGCCATTTTAACACACGCAGGTTTGAGCAGAGTTTCCCTGATGGTGTGCAGCTTTTTTGATTGTGCAATTAGGAGAGCGCACTCAAAAGATGCAACCGTCGACTGTCTATTGTCACTTCCAGCTCTAGTAAAAGCTTCTCTTATGTTCTCTGGTCTATTTGACATAACAAGTTATTTTTTCCTTAGAAAAAATTCTTTGGGTTTACCATCCGTCTGTGGGTGTCTGGTGCTCTGATGTCTCTTTAGTTTGCAGGGCTTCATGCTTTCATTTGCTAGTCTGTCACCACAGATGACACACTCAATTTTCACCTTGTCCATTGCTTCAATGAAACCGAATTCAAGATAACTATCCAAATAAATCCTTGCTTTCTTTTTAGCACATTCATGTTTATCTCCTCCCTGGCGCTTTGCCATATCTTCTCTTCGGTGCGTCTTTTTTATTTTATTTACAAATGTAAGCTCTGGGCTATGTTCCCACTCTCGCGATATGCTGTACATTTACATTTACATTTAGTCATTTAGCAGACGCTTTTATCCAAAGCGACTTACAAATGAGGACAAGGAAGCAATTTACACAACTATAAGAGCAGCAGTGAACAAGCGCTATAGACAAGTTTCAGGCGTGTAAAAGTCTAGGAAGCAAAACATTAGTAGAATTTTTTTTTTTTTTTTTTTTTTTGAGAGAGAGAGAGAGAAAGAGGGCACAGTTAGTAAAACATTCTCGACGTTAATGAAATCTCTTATCTTTCTATATATGATTTTCCCCCAAATAATAAGAATTGTATTATTTAATAAATTAAATTAATTTCCTAAAAACAAAAAAATTAAATAAAATAAAAGAAAGAAAAAAACACAGTGCTCTTGACGACCCCTTGAAAATCATCGCGACCCCTGGGTTGGGAACCACTGCTATAATGTATATACTCTAAGTTTGACAATGTAAGAAAGAGAGAGAGAGAGAGAGAGAGAGAGAGAGAGAGAGAGAGAGAGAGAGAGAGAGAGAGAGAGAGAGAGAAGGGAATTGTTACTGACTTACCTCATATGTTGCCCCTTTGGCATTGGCTACATTTACAATCATTCATCCATAATAATTACCTGAAAAATGCAAACACTCTATTAGTTCAAATGCATTTGGCAGATGCAGTTGAGCTCATTGTTCAAGATGCTTCTCTATCTTTGCACACTTCTGCTTTTTAATAAGCTTAAAGTAAGTGTGG
This sequence comes from Danio aesculapii, assembly GCF_903798145.1. Taxonomy (NCBI): domain Eukaryota; kingdom Metazoa; phylum Chordata; class Actinopteri; order Cypriniformes; family Danionidae; genus Danio; species Danio aesculapii. The sequence continues at coordinate 1,063,614 of NC_079452.1, read as the reverse complement.
GAAATGCTTCTTGCCAAATAATGGGAGAACCGAAGTACCCTCTGCTTTTCAAGGATGGAGATGTGACTATTGGTGCACTTTTCCCAGTCCACAGCATAGAAACAACACCTTCATTTGAGTTTACACAAAAACCTCAGCTTTTATCATGCTCCAGGTTTGTAATAATATGACAATTTTGATTTTCTATCAATTTAGATGGTGTACGTATATCTTGAAAATTATCGTGCTTTTCTCTCTCTTTCTTGTTTTCTATTAACTGTTTTGACATTTTCACAGTGTGAGTCTGAGAGATTTTCGTCTGGCTCAAATCTTGATCTTTGCTATTGAGGAGATAAATAGAAGTGAAAGCTTGCTCCCAAAGGTTTCCCTTGGCTACAAGATTTATGATACCTGTAGCTCAAAATTGTCTTCCATGAGTGCAACTATGGCATTGATGAATAGTTTTGAGTTTGCAGGAAGAGACAAATGCAACAGGCAGACTTCTATACATGCTATCATTGGAGAAACAGAGTCTTCTGCCACAGTGATCTTGACTAGAACCACAGGACCTTTCAAAATTCCAGTAGTAAGTGCCAATTAAAAAAAGGTTTTACAAAAACACCACACTGTAAACTCATTTATGATCTATCTATCTATCTATCTATCTATCTATCTATCTATCTATCTATCTATCTATCTATCTATCTATCTATCTATCTATCTATCTATCTATCTTTTAAAGATAAGTCATGCAGCCTCCTGTGAATGTCTGAGTAGTAGAAAAGATTATCCCTCATTCTTCAGGACTATTTCTAGTGATTACCATCAAGGTAGAGCTCTTGCATACATAGTCAAGCACTTGGGCTGGTCTTGGGTGGGAGCTGTGAACAGTGACAATGACTATGGGAATTATGGAATGGCCATATTTCTGAATACAGCCCAAAAAGAGGGAATTTGTGTGGAGTACTCTGAGAAATTCTACAGGACAGAGCCCGAGAAACTAAAAAAAGTGGTAGACACAATTAAAAAGAGCACTGCAAAAGTTATTGTTGCATTTATTTCATTTCTTGAAATGAGATTACTTGTTGAGCAGTTAAGTGCTGAAAACATTACAGGCCTCCAAATAATTGGTGTGGAGGGATGGACAACTTCAAAGAGTTTGGTTACTCCAAGAACATTTAATGTGCTGAGAGGGTCACTGGGTTTTGCAATAAGAAAAATTTATATTGAAGGTTTTGCAGAATATGTTTTAAAATCCTTCTGGGACACAGCTTTCCCATGCATACAGAATCAGAGGAATGATTCCTGGGTCATATTAAATTGCAGCAGATATCAGGATCTTCTTGTTCTGAAAAATTACATTGAAGATGTGCCTGAACATAGATTTTCAATAAATGTCTACAACGCAGTTTATGCTGTGGCTCATGCACTGCACAGTCTATTTAAGTGCAATGAACAAGAGGGTTGTGAGAAAGACCTGTTGATACAACCACAGCAGGTACAAAATAAGTAAAACCAGAAACCGAATAGTATCTATTTGAAAATGTCTTAATTTTTTATCATGTATTGATTAATTTAAATATTTTATTTAGGTAGTTGATGCACTGAAAAGGGTAAATTTCACTGTAAAGATGGGAGATCGTGTGTGGTTTGACAGCACTGGTGCAACACTAGCCCAATATGAGGTCGTGAACTGGCAGCAGAATTCTGATGGATCAGTCAATTTTAAAAAAGTTGGATACTATGATGCCTCTCTGCCTACTGACCAGCGCTTTGTGGTTAACAGCAAAGAGATACTTTGGGCAGGAGGAAACCTGAAGGCAAATGGCATAACATTTATATGTATTTATTTTAAGTTTAAACTGTAATAATTTAAAATAAAAATTATATCATTTAATGTTATTTAATTAGCAACATTTACTCTTTGTTGGCTGAAATGAACACAATCGATAGATAGAGAGAGAGAGAAAGAGAGAGAGAGAGAGAGAGAGAGAGAGAGAGAGAGAGAGAGAAATGTCTTCAGGTGCAATATTAACACATTTTTCTATGTAGAAGCCAAGATCTGTGTGCAGTGAGAGCTGTCCTCCAGGCACCAGGAAGGCAGCACAGAAGGGAAGACCTGTCTGCTGTTATGACTGTATTCCATGTGCAGATGGAGAAATCAGTAATGACACAGGTAATACTCAGTCTATCTCACAGTTCCAAAGGAAATTGTATAGTTGCTGTTTTTGTGTTTTTATACTAATATTAAGGGTGCAGCTTTTTATCAAAGGAGTTCATAAATTAAAATAATTGGATTTTTTCCTTTAACTATAGAAATAAAAAACTTTCCTTCCAGATTCAAATAACTGCAAGCAGTGTCAAGGGCAATACTGGTCTAATGCTGAGAAAAATAAATGTGTTCTAAAGACTGTAGAGTTTCTTTCATTCACAGAGATAATGGGTATAGTGCTTGTTTTTTTCTCACTATTTGGAGCAGGATTAACTCTGCTGGTGGCAATTATCTTTTACAGCAAGAAGGATACTCCCATAGTAAAAGCCAACAACTCAGAGTTGAGCTTCCTGCTGCTCTTCTCACTGACTCTGTGTTTCCTCTGTTCACTTACTTTCATTGGTCAGCCCACTCAATGGTCTTGTATGTTGCGTCACACAGCTTTTGGGATCACGTTTGTCCTCTGTATATCCTGTGTTTTAGGAAAAACATTAGTGGTGTTAATGGCCTTCAAGGCTACACTTCCAGGAACCAATGTCATGAAATGGTTTGGGCCTGTACAACAACGACTAAGTGTTCTTGCCTTTACATTTATACAAGTTTTAATCTGTGTGTTATGGCTATCAATATCTCCCCCATTTCCCCACAAAAATATGAAATATTATGAAGAAAAGATTATTCTTGAGTGCAGTTTGGGTTCCACTGTAGGTTTCTGGGCTATTTTGGGATATATTGGCCTACTGGCTGCCTTGTGCTTCATTCTGGCTTTTCTGGCTCGGACACTCCCTGATAATTTCAATGAGGCCAAATTCATCACATTCAGTATGCTCATATTCTGTGCTGTATGGATCACATTTATTCCAGCTTATGTTAGTTCTCCCGGAAAATTCACAGTAGCTGTGGAGATATTTGCCATTTTGTCTTCAAGCATTAGTTTACTATTGTGCATTTTTGCACCTAAATGTTATATAATCCTTCTTAAGCCTGAACAAAATACAAAGCAATACATGTTGGGAAAAACAACATCTAAGTTCTACTGAAACAAAATAAATAAAATTAAATAAAAAATAACTAGATAATGCAAAGGCTCTTGTCATGTATACCCCTCAGAGGAAATATCCTAAGTACCCAACATACATGGAAAAATGTAAATTAGAATATGAGCAATGAGCAAAACACATGCTGCAACTGACTGTTAAATGATATGTGAATATTGAATCATTTAAGGTTGACCACTGAAATAACACAGACATTCTTTATGTTTGTGACAAGGTATCTGCCTATTATCGAAGCAGTTCAAGTTTAAGTACTAGTACTTAATGGAAAAGATACTAGTTATCTAAAAAAGTACTAGTACTTAATGTATCTAAAAACATACTAGAACATAATAGAAAAGATACTAGTATCTATTTTCATGTTCGTTGTACGGTTTTTTTAGATACTAGTATCTTTTCCATTAAGTACTAGTACTCATCATCAGGTACTAGTGCTTATTCATTAGATATTAGTGCCTATTCATTAGATACCAGTGCCTATTCTTTAGCTACTAGTGTCTTTTGTAACTTTACTAGTACTTATTCATTAGATACTAGTCCATATTAAATACCAACACAGTCTCACGGCAATTCGTAAATTTTTGATTTAGTGGCTAATTTGTATGAATTCGTACAATCTAATTCATACGATTTAGTACGATTTGCTCATCCCCCAATGACGGTTGGGTTTAGGAGTGGGGTTAGGTGCCACGCCTCCTTTTTAAAATCATACAATTTCATACGAATGAACTCGTATGAATTAGCCACTAAACTGACAAAACTTAAAGTACTTTACTTACTTAAAAAACTTAAAATGTTTTCTCATGAGATCAGGCTGTAAATACTGGTATGCATTCTAATAGTGACTATTATTCAATTATACTCTTCTTGTGTGGCAAAAATAAAACTTGTTCTTATTTTTATTTACTAGTAACTAGACCACAGATATCCTGAACTTAATAGATCCTACTAGTAGCCTACTTTTTAAATATGCATTTCTGCATATTTTATTGTTGTATGTTTAACAATAATGGACCAGGAACATATAGAAAATAGATTACCCAGGAAATGAAAAGAAGAAGATGGATAGAAGAAGAGAAAGACAGAAGGTGCAAATGGCAGAGGTACTTTAACAAATATGTAGAAAAAGCTAATTTATTGAACAATCAGACCAACAATAGACCACGACACCATTGGATGCACACAGCTGATGGCCATTGATGATGGCCAAATTCTTCATTGTTAAATTTGAGAAGAATTGAAGGACTGTTATTTTTCCCAAACCTTGGAAAAAATTCTCACCAGCATGTTGGACCTCGAAATCTTTCTAAAGACATTCCCTCAGAAAGCACAGAGATGAAGCTTCCACAGTCTTCCGAATTTGCTCAGGTATCTGTAATATGTTTACATCATTCTATTACGATACTGCAGCTTGTTTCATACACAGATGCTACTTATTTACTGTCATAAGTCTAGGCTAATATGTTAAACCAAAGTAAGGCAAGTTGAGTTTTTTTTTTTAATAGCACATGTCATGCACATTGGTAATTCAAAGTGCATTGCATGAACAAGAGTAAAAGAAACAAGTAGAACATAAAAACAGAATACAAATTATACAAAAACTGAAAATATGTTTAACTTTCTTTTTGATAAAAGAAAAGTAAGGACCCAAATGCAGCCTAATGAAATCACCTGCAGTCACACATCGAGTCCATCAGCAATAAGAGTCCCTAGTAACCCGGACCATTTATAGAGTCGCACCGTTATTTGTGGGTCATTTGCATCGCATCACCTGCTTTGTATTTGCATTGCCTCATACAATAAACATTACATATATTTCTATATGATGTAAAATAGTCAAAAGAAATGACAACAACACAGTGTTGCTTCTTTTTCCAGTAATAACAGCACGGCGGATGACAGTAAATTTAATTATTATTATTATTATTATTACTACTATGTATTAGTGATTAATTTATTTTCTTATTAATTTTTAATTAAAATAAGATGAAACAATAAACAAATTAATAATATAATTAATTTCTTATAGAAAACCTGATGTGGCCCAGCCTCACCCAGACTCGGCCTCCAGCGGCCCTTAGGTAAATTGAGTTTGAGACCCCTGTTCTAAACGAATAGGGTATAGGGGGATAACTGGGAATAGAACACAGCCAGGAACTATGTTTCTAACTACAGCTCCAGAGTAGTTGCAAGTGCACAAGAATGCAACGTAGTTTGCGAATATTCGTTGGAACGACGGATTTGGGAAACGTCAAGTCAATGAATTATGTGTGGCAATGTGTGTAATTTTGGGCTTGGTCAGCGTGTGATTGGTAGACCAATGAATTGCGAGCAGTCCGACTATTTAAGGACTCATATTTTGACAAGTATGTGATGTCCTGTGGACGTTGGCTTGTTGCTTCCTGGCATCCCCTGGTCTTTGTGCTCCTGTTGTTACCTGTTTGCGTTGAGGTAGGATAAGATGACTATTTCGTGTTATTGTGAAGGGGTTGAAACTGTGCTGACTCTGTGTTATCTGTAGTTAAATTACAGTGGTGCTGGTGGCGTCTGTTTTGCAGCAAGTTTGTGGCGGAGTTTTGCTTCACAGTTATGTGCAGTGATTGTATTGAACACGTCTGCTATGTTGGCTATCGGTATTTATTGTGTTTCACTTTTAGTTATAGAGACAAGTATGTGGTGAGTGTTAACCGGCACATTTGAGCTATGATGCTTGTGTGAGTAATGCGACCCATCATGCTTTGCGAGTTCTTCACATGTTTTGAGCTAGAATAAAGGTGATCTTGTTGCTCTGTTAAGTCAAGTGTGTTCATTAAACTATTACAAAAGGGAAAGCAAAACAAAAATGTAAAGCAAAGCTAAGCAAAAGCAAAGCAAAATAATGAATGAAAACAACTAGTGAAAGAAAAACAAAAGGCAAAGCATCTTCATCAAGGATCTTCATCAAGATCATAATTCGCTTCCCCTTAATGGTTTAACGAGACTAGATGTTAAATTAGCGATTGCACCCCATTTGTTAAAGAAGAAAAGACGTACTTATGTGCGAGGTCGGCTGAAGCCCATACAGTGTTATATGGTTACCCCCTTATCTCTCAATGTGATCACATATTTCTTAAAGCCATACGACGTCATTCTCGCTCAAGGAAATTACATACATATCATATGAGAAGAAATTCCCACAAAACAGACACTTCATACACATAAATACTTGTGTAGAAATGTTTATTACTAATTTTTCTATGAACATGAGTTGATTATAACTGCAGATCAATGACAGTGCGAAACAGCCTACTGTAACTTTGTAATTATATCAAATAACTAAATAAATGAACATATATAAACACAAACAGCCCCTTACAGTCTCCGATATGTTATCAATTACAGAAGAACTACACATAACAGACATTTCGTCAGTATTTAAAAACAACACAATATACAGTCAGTGTAAACCTCTCATCTGTGTCTGTAATCTTCAGCAGCACATGTAGCCTCTGTTAGAGAGTAATTCCGTCATTCTGAGTTCATATTAGTCCAAAAGGTGATAATAACGGTAACAGTTAAACAAGGCATTTTGTTCATGTTTGCTGAAATAATGTGCTCCTTTTTTTCCGGCTCCTCCCTTGTTTTTTCCGCGCTTCACTCTCGCATTTGTCAGTGTCTGACAGGATCGGGTTTCAAAAGCACATCAATAATCAAGCGCAGGTTATTATCATCAGCTCAAGAAGTTTGTTATTTCAGATATAATGTTAGACGAGCGACAAAATGCAAGCAAGAAAGCGAAACCGCTCGCACTTGTAAGACTCAGACTGCCTTGTGAAAAAACTACGCGGCACAAAGGTAAATCTGCTCTACTCCATGGCTTTGTGGCTGTTTATCAAGACGACGACAAGGTTTGTTTGAGCCCGGGTCGACCATGGCTTGTTATTATATGTATTTATAATTCCGCTGTAATCTCTCGCTGTGTATTCAAACATGGCGTTTTTTTTGTTTTCATTCTAGCTTGTTGCGTAGGCGAATGACGTATCTCTGTAATCCAATAGCGTTCAGCTGCGCGTCTAGCTCTGCCTTTTGGTACCCTTTCTCGTGTTTGGTACCCTTTCGAAAGGGTGCCGAAAAAGTGGTACGGTACGGTTCGATTCGGTACGCTTTTTGACAGTGAAACGGCTATAAAAGCGTACCAAACCAAACCGAACCGTACCACTCAGTGGAAACGGGCCATTAGCTCCATGGTGACGATTAAAGTAGAAAGATTGCTTTTGCTGTTCCATAAAATGCTTTGTCTTTACATTCTCTAGATTTGGCCACTGAGGCTGAAGATTTGTCTCCAGCATTGGGAGTGTCGTTTTAATTTTTCTGCCCATAAGAAGTTCAGCTGGGCTTACACCTGTGGAGATGCAAGGTGTCGCCCTGTAGCTCATCAGAGCCAGAAGAGGATCTTTCTGTTGTAAAATTTTCTTTGTGATCTGGACTCCTCTCTCTCATATTCGTTTCCATGAGCGTGGTGTGGACTAGATGTTATGTGTACAAAATCAAATTCTTTTGCAAATTCCTGGAATTCCGCACTTACAAATTGACGACCATTATCTAAAACTACTTCGTTGGGGTATCCAAACCTGGCAAATTGTGCTTTTAGTTTTAACACTACTTCAGAACTGGTGATTGTTGTCATGTGGAGGATCTCAAGAAATCGAGAGAAATAATCTGACACAATAAGATAAGCATGCTTGTTATGCTCACATAGATTAGTAGCTAGCCTTTTCCAAGGCCTATCTGGAAGAGGGGTTGAGATGAGCGGTTCCTTTTTCTGTGTGTGTTTCATCTCCAGGTATATCCGACAGGACTGAACCTTTTGTTTGATCTCAGTTGAAATGCCTGGCCACCACACAGATGTACTGGCACGCTCCCTACATTTTGTCAAACCTCGATGCCCATCATGTATTCTATCCAGAATATCTGCTCTCAAGACTTCAGGAATCAACATACGAGTTCCTTTTGTCAGTATTCCGTTGTGTTCAGACAGCTCATTCCTGAAAGGGAAAAACTGTCGAACAGCCACTGGAATGTTGTCTACCTAATTAGGCCATCCTAACTGTATATTGTGGAGAGGTAAGCATGATCGAACACCCAATGAGGGGGGAGAGCAGGCTTGGAGCCCGGCGGCTAATCAGCAGGCCAATCAGAAATAATAAATAACACCTGTTTATTCTAGTGATTGGGCCGGAGAGACAACCTTCTTAAGGAGAACAGAAGGAGCAGCCGGGAGAAGAGGGAGAGAGCACACACACGCGCACACTACGGGTGTTGTGCACTCATTTAAAAATAAAAGTATACTGTTTACCTGAATCGCCGACCCTGTCTTCTTCTTCCCCCAATATCGAACTTTGCTACAGTGGTGCCGAAACCCGGGAAGAAGAAGAAACTTTGCTGCCAGAATGGTTACTCCGTCTGCCAGTCCATGTGCGGAAGTCATCCAGGCGCTCGCGGCCCTCCACCAACAACAACACCATGCGCTGGGGGAGCTGAGAGAAAATCTGGAAAGACGCTTCCAAGTCCTCGTAGAGGCCCAGCGGGAGGACCGCGAGCTAATCCGGAGTCTGCTGACCCAGGAGATCCGGCCCGCGCCGACATCTGCCGCCCACCCTCCCATCTCGCTACAGAAGATGGCACCGGAGGACGACCCGGAAGTGTTCCTGGACCTCTTCGAGAGGTTGGCGGAGGCGTGTGGCTGGCCGCGGGCCGAGTGGCCGGTAAGAGTTATCCCCCTGCTGTCAGGCGAAGCCCAAACTGCCGTGCAGCAGCTACCGGCCCAGAATCTCCTGGAGTACGCTCACCTGAAGCGAGCCGTTCTCCAGCGGGCCGGCCGCAATCCGGAAGAGCAGCGTCAGCTCTTCCGCTCCATGGAGCTGACTGCCAGTGGCCGGCCCTTCGTGTTCGCTCAGCAGCTCCGTGACGCCTGCCACAGATGGCTGGTGAAGGATGGCCGGACCACCGACCAGCTGGTGGATGCCGTGGTGCTGGAGCAATTCATCACCCGCCTCCCCTCCCGAACATCGGAGTGGGTCCAGTGCCACCGGCCAGAGGATCTGGAGACGGCCATCCGGCTGGCGGAGGATCACCTGGTGGCGAGGTCCAGGGTCGGCGAAATAACCTCTCTCTCTTCTCCCCCTCTCCCTCTCTCTCCTCCTGTTCCCAGGCCCAGACTGCGGGGACCGCCCACACCAGCACCCAGATGGGGGTGCACAGAGGCGGACCTGCCGAACGTCCCAAGAGGGGCGGGTCCATATCCGGACAGGGCAGGGTGGAGCAACGAACCCTGGCGGTTCCCCAGACAGCGCCAGGTCTCTCTCCGGTTCAATCGGTTGGTCTTGCTGGCCCTGGGGGTATAGTGAGAAGGGCTGGGCCGATGCATTGGCGCCGCGGGGGGCGAGAATAGCACACCAAAAATCTGCTCCATGAAGGAGGTGAGTGCGCTGATTCGGGTCCCCGCCACGCCAATCGTCGCCCCCGGTCGCGACGGGCTATACCGGATACCAGTGAGTATAAAAGGGGGTACATATCAAGCTTTGGTGGATTCGGGGTGCAACCAAACCTCCATCCACCAAAGCCTGCTTCAAGACCCGGCATTGGATACGAGCCGCACAGTAAGGGTAAGGTGTGTGCACGGGGATGTAATTCACTACCCGCTAACGGCGATAGACATTCAATTCCGGGGTAAAAAGCATAGCGTTGAGGTAGCAGTTAACCCGCACCTCAAACACCCGCTAATTCTGGGAACCAATTGGCCTGGATTTAATAGATTATTAGGGGTCTTATGTGCGGGTGTGTCTTGGAAGAAGAGATCGCCGGGTAGGGGGTGTGTCGCTCAGCTGGGGGAATCCCAAGCGGTGACGTCACGCGCTGTCTCAGGGGAAGGGCTGGGAATTTCCCGGTGTAGAGACTTTCCCCTGGAACAGTCGCGTGACGACACGCTGAGACATGCACTCGAAAGAGTGCAGGTGATAGATGGGGAAAACCTCCAGCCTGACCGGCCCCTCTCCTATCCATATTTTTCGATCATTAATGACAGGGTGTATCGAGTGACCCAAGACGCTCAGACAAAAGAAGATACTACCCAATTATTAGTACCAAAGAGCCGTCGGGAAATGCTTTTCCAGGCGGCTCATGCTAATCCTATGGCTGGACATTTAGGTCAGGCGGCCACATTAAATCGCCTCATGACCCGATTCTTTTGGCCGGGCATTCACGGGGATGTCAGCAAATGGTGCGCTGCGTGCCGTGAATGTCAGCTGGTAAATCCACCGGCCACCCCAAAAGCGCCTTTGCGCCCGTTACCAATTATGGAGATGCCCTTCGAGAGAATTGGTATGGATCTCATCGGGCCATTAGAGCGATCCGCACGCGGGCACCGGTTTGCACTAGTCCTAGTGGATTATGCAACCCGCTACCCGGAAGCAGTAGCGCTCCGTAACATCTCAGCAAAAAGTGTTGCGGAAGCTCTGTTTCGTATAATCTCCCGAGTGGGAATCCCCAAGGAGATTCTCACTGATCAAGGCACCGCGTTCATGTCACGCACCATGCGCGAACTTTATGGATTATTGGGCATTAAATCCATTCGCACCAGCGTCTATCACCCACAAACAGACGGGCTGGTGGAAAGGTTTAATCGCACGCTTAAATCAATGATCCGTAAATTCGTTCACGAGGACGCGAAAAATTGGGATAAGTGGTTAGAGCCCTTGTTATTTGCTGTGCGGGAGGTTCCCCAAGCCTCCACGGGGTTTTCCCCCTTCGAGCTTCTCTATGGCAGACAGCCCAGAGGGGTTTTGGATGTCATTAGAGAGGCTTGGGAGGACGAGCCTTCTAAGAGTAAAAATGAAATTCAGTATATTCTGGACCTTAGAGCAAAACTCCACACACTGGGGCGGCTCTCTACGGAGAATTTGCTTAAGGCTCAGGATGACCAACGCCGGCGATATGACAAGGGCACTAAACTACGTAAATTTGCACAGGGAGATAAAGTCCTTGTACTATTACCCACTTCCAGCTCTAAATTACTCGCCAAGTGGCAAGGGCCGTTTGTGGTCACACGACGAGTCGGTGATCTCGATTACGAGGTGGTTCGTTCGGACAGGGCTGGTTCACGTCAGATTTATCACATTAATCTGCTGAAGCAGTGGAGGGAGCCAGAGGAAGTGGCGCTGGCTACGCTTGTTACTAACGAGGATGACCTGGGGCCAGAGAGCCCCGGCCGGGGACGGCCGGGCGCTCTGGTCACCGGAGGGGATCATCTCTCAGCGAGCCAGCTCCTCGATATCCGGCACCTCCAACGTGAATTCTCTGATGTGTTCTCACCCCTGCCCGGTCGTACTAACCTGATTCAGCACCATATCGAGACCGAACCGGGCGTGGTCGTTAGGACCCGGCCGTATCGCCTACCTGAACACAAGAAAAAAGTGATTCAGGAAGAATTGAGTAATATGTTGAAAATGGGAGTAGTAGAAGAGTCCCACAGCGACTGGGCCAGCCCGATTGTCTTGGTACCCAAGACTGACGGCTCGGTCCGGTTCTGTGTGGATTATCGCAAGGTAAATGCAGTGTCAAAATTCGACGCCTATCCAATGCCGCGTATTGACGAGTTGCTCGACCGGTTAGGTGCTGCTCGATTTTACTCGACTTTGGATTTAACGAAGGGCTATTGGCAGATCCCCTTGACTCCAATATCCCGCGAAAAAACGGCTTTCACAACGCCGTTTGGATTACACCAATTCGTGACACTTCCGTTCGGGCTGTTCGGGGCACCGGCAACGTTTCAGCGTCTGATGGATAAAATACTCGGCCCTCACGTGGCATATGCCGCTGCTTATTTAGATGACATCATCATTTACAGTAATGACTGGCAGCGGCATATGCAACACCTGAGGGCGGTATTGTCGGCGCTGAGACGGGCCGGGCTCACGGCTAACCCACGGAAGTGCGCAATTGGGCGAGTGAAAGTAAGGTATCTGGGCTTCCACTTAGGCCACGGGCAGGTGCAGCCCCAAATTGATAAGACTGCAGCTATTGCCACCTGTCCGAGACCTAAGACCAAGAAGGAGGTGAGACAGTTTTTGGGGCTGGCGGGATACTATAGGCGTTTTGTCCCTAATTATTCGGCCCTCGTCAGCTCATTGACTGATCTCACTAAAAAGGAGGGACCAGATACCGTCCAATGGTCGGAGCAGTGTCAACAGGCCTTCTCAAAGGTAAAATCTATACTTTGCGGGGGGCCACTATTGCACGCTCCTGATTTTGCTCTCCCCTTTCTGTTACAGACGGATGCATCCGATCGGGGTCTGGGGGCGGTTCTCTCCCAGGAGGTGGCAGGAGTGGAACGGCCGGTGCTGTACATTAGCCGAAAACTCAGTAAGAGTGAGGCTAAGTACAGCACCATAGAGAAGGAGTGCCTGGCGATCAGGTGGGCCGTTCTCACTCTTCGCTATTACCTCCTGGGCAGGGAATTCGTCCTCTGTTCAGATCATGCTCCTCTCCAGTGGCTTCACCGCATGAAGGATACCAACGCGCGGATCACCCGTTGGTATCTAGCGTTACAGCCTTTTAAATTCAAGGTGGTCCACAGGCTGGGGGCGCAAATGGCTGTGGCCGACTTCCTCTCCAGGGCGGGGGGGGGAGGGCTGCAGGCCGGACGGCTCCCCGGCCTGAGGCGGGCGGTGGGGTATGTGGAGAGGTAAGCATGATCGAACACCCAATGAGGGGGGAGAGCAGGCTTGGAGCCCGGCGGCTAATCAGCAGGCCAATCAGAAATAATAAATAACACCTGTTTATTCTAGTGATTGGGCCGGTGAGACAACCTTCTTAAGGAGAACAGAAGGAGCAGCCGGGAGAAGAGGGAGAGAGCACACACACGCGCACACTACGGGTGTTGTGCACTCATTTAAAAATAAAAGTATACTGTTTACCTGAATCGCCGACCCTGTCTTCTTCTTCCCCCAATATCGAACTTTGCTACATATATATTTCAGTTCAATTTGCAAGTTATTGTCGGTCATTGTAGCAGCCCTAATCACTTCAAGTTTTGTAGGGGTTGCAGGCAGGCTTTCAGCAACAGCTGCAATGTAATAATCCACATCTGAGTGTGTGTTAAGGTCTTTTCCATTGCATGCAATCGGGATCCGTGGGTACCCAGTTTTCCAGCCTATCCAGATGTATGCTGTGATCGACAGTGTCAAATGCGGCACTGAGATCAAGCAGTACCAGCACTGTTAGTTTGCCTGAATCTGTATTTAGGCGGATATCATTGATTATCTTTATAAGAGCGCTCTCTGTACTGTGATGTGGTCTGAAACCAAATATAAAATTGTCTAAACACCCCTTGAAGTTTAAGAACTTGTTAACCTGGTTAAAAACAACTTTTTTAATGATTTTGCCAATGAAAGGGAGATTTGAGATGGGCCTGTAAGTGCTCAATAGGGTGTTATTCAGGTTGCTCTTCTTCAAGAGCGGTTTAACAACTGCAGTTTTAAGTGAGTTTGGAAAAATCCCTGAGAGAAGTGAAGCATTTACCACTTTTAGAAGATCCATTTCTAAACAGGAAAACACAGTTTTAAAGAATGATGTGGGGAGTGTGTCAAGACTGGAGGTTGATGTTTTCATCAGACAAAATGTCTGATTTCTTAAGTTGTGGTTGAGCTAGTCTGACTTCGACACAACTTGGCTAATTGGATGAGCTGATTGCCTTTCTGATATTATTGATCTTGTCAGTAAAGAAATGAGCAAACTCGTTCACTGGAAATCCTACTGGGGGGGGAGGGGGTCTCTATCGTTGCAAAGAGTGTACGAGCATTATTTACGATGCTGTTTATAAGGCTTGAAAAGAAAATCTTTATAGATATTATAATGGACTACTAGTTTCATCTTTCTCCACATACGCTCATCTTTTCTGCACTTTTTCATCATTTGTACTCTTGGTGACCTTGTCCAAGATCCCTTTTGCCTGCCAGTCATCTTCTTAACTTCAACATGAGCAATGTCATCTATGACATTCTTAACTTTAGATATAAACAAATCAAGGAGAGAATCAACAGAGTCTGCAGATATACTTGGTGCTAGTGATATTGGCTTCATAAACTGCTCACTAGTGTTCTTATTTATGCATCTCTTTCTGACAGAGACAGATCTGTCTTTAATAGCTGGAGTGATCAATATATCAAAGAAAATACAGAAATGATCAGATAGTGCAACATCCTTAACAACAGTCGATGAAATGTGTAAACCCTTAGTTATAAGTAGATCAAGAGTGTGTCCACGATTGTGTGTGGGTCCTTGAACATGCTGAGTCTGATCAAAAGTGTTCAAAACAGTCATCAGTTCTTTTGCAGCGTTGATTTCTGGATTGTCAATGTGAATATTAAAATCCCCAGCAATTGTAAAATAGTCAAATTCAAAAGGTTACTATTGATGACAGCTCAGTAAAATCATCAATAAAAGTTGGAGAATATTTTGGAGGTCTTGTAGATAATGATCAGTCAGATACGTGGAGCACCTTTTAGTGCTATACTCAGATATTCAAAAAAGAAATAGTCACCAAATGACATTTGTTTACACTCATAGACATCTTTAAACAGGGCAGCGATGCCTCCACATCTCCTATTGGCTGTGCAAACACTCAAAAAAAATCTAAGTTTAAAGGAGCTGTTTCATTCAGAACTGCTGCGCTACAACTGTCATCTAGCCAAGTTTCATTTAAAAGCATAAATCAAGGCAGTTTGTGTTGATAAAATCATTGACTAAAAGTGACTTATTGTTAAGTGATCAGATGTTTAAAAGTGCTAACTTAACAGTTTTAGCCGTTTTCCCTACAGCAGTCTCAGATTTACATTTAATAGACACAAAATTTGAGTGAATGGCTGAATTTTCAATCTTTCAACTGTTTCCAAGAGCTCACAGAAATCTGCATTTGGAGATTCTTCACCTATTTTACTCAAAACTTCATATCTGTTCTAAAGCTGTATTTGAGTCCGAGCTGTATTTGGGGTAGAAGACGCTAATGCGGCAGCATATGATCTGACTTCGCGAGTACCCTTTGGTCTTGCACCTTGTTTATGCCAATGCTCATTATCAACAGTTTTATTCCGTTTTTCTGTGCTTAAAACAGTGGCAGGAATAGATTTATGGGACTCACCGGCTATATGCTGTGAGTGTCACGGTTGCAGGTTTGTGCGCTTTCCGGAGTGTCTGTTTTGTCACGTGGGTTTGTTTTGTTTTGGTTGTCCACGTGTATTTGTTATGGTCACGTGTCATGCCGGTACTCAGCTGTTTTGATTAGCTCGACAGCTGAGGTTCATTAGTGTGTCTATATCTGGGCAACAGTTCTATGTTTCCTTGTCAGTTCGTTGTATTTGCTCATGTATGTCTGTCTGTGCTCAGGACTGTGAGGAGTGTCTGCTGGACCTGATTTCATCTGTCTGTCTCCCGGTTGCTACCACCCTTACCCCTCGTTCTCTCACTTATTTTTCCCTGTCCTGACTGGTTATTTTGACTGTGTCAAATAAACTTTTTACTTGCATCTTTGGATCCTTCCCCGTATCTTATTACTGTGACAAAACGAACTGACCTGATTATGGATCCAGCGAGTATGTCACAGATCTCAGAGTTCGTCTCGCTCAGCAACGCCAGGATTGATCGGCAGGATGAGGCTTTGGCTACCACCGCACAGGCCATTCAGACTTTGGTCGGCCAGGTTTCTCTGCTTACCACCCAGGTTCAGCAGCTGGTTACTGCAGCGGCACAAGTTGCAGCCGCACCAGCTCCAGAAGTGTTACCAGCACCGGTGGTTGCTAACCGTGCTGTCGAACCTCGCCTTCCTCCCCCGACCTGTTATTCTGGAGAGCCTCACTTGTGTCGGTCCTTCCTGTCCAAATGTTCCTTATATATAACGTTGCAACCGTCATTATTTTCCACAGAGCAGTTTTAGGTTGCATTGGTTATAACTCTCCTTTCTGGAAAAGCGGCTCTGTGGGGGACTACAGCCTGGGAACAAAAGCCTCTGGTTTTGGCTGCGGCGGCGGAAGTGAGGAGTGTTGACCCGGAACCCATGCAGGTGGGCAGATCCCGCCTGTCCGTGCAGGAGAAGCGGCGACGGAGAAACAAGGGACTCTGCCTCTACTGTGGTGGCACTGGACACCGCGTGGTCTCTTGTCCAGTAAAAGACAACACCCATCAGTAGGTAAGTTTAAAACTTCCGGTTATCGCTCTCACAACCCATTTCTGTACGCGCCCTCAGCGGGATTTCTCTTCCCACTATCACTCACTCTACCAAACCCATAAAGCTTATTACATCCGGAAATCATGTTGAACAAATACCATTTCTTTTAACAGACTGTTCTAACACACCGGTGGTTTTAGGGCATCCTTGGTTGGTTCTCCATAAACCTAAATACAATATTTTCGTGGAGTGAGAACTGTCATGAGTCTTGTCTTTCGTCTGCTCGTTCTGCTGTGTCTTGTTCTGTGTTTCACGAGGAGCGCATGGACCTGTCAAACGTGCCCAGTGAGTACCTTGACCTAAAGAGAGTGTTCAGTAAGTCTCGGGCTGCTTCTCTGCCTCCTCATCGTCCCTATGACTGTGCTATAGATTTATTGCCAGGTACATCTCCGCCTAAAGGCAAGTTATACTCTCTTTCCATTTCTGAGAGGGAGGCCATGGAGAAATACATTTCTGATTCTCTAGCGGCTAAGATCATTCTTCTTCACCGGCGGGGGCGGGGTTCTTTTTCATGAAAAGAAAGATGGGTCTCTTCGACCTTGCATTGATTATCGAGGGTTGAACAACATCACGGTGAAGAATACTTATCCTTTGCCGCTGATGTCTTCAGCGTTCGAGCATCTGCAAGGGGCTTCTTTTTTCACGAAATTAGACCTCCGCAACGCATATCATTTGGTTCGCATTAAGCAGGGTCATGAATGGAAAACTGCATTTAATACCCCCAGGGGTCATTTTGAATATTGTGTTCTCCCTTTTGGGCTTTCCAACGCCCCCGCAGTTTTCCAAGCACTCGTTAATGATGTGTTGCGAGACATGATAGATCAGTTTATTTATGTCTACCTGGATGACATTTTGATTTTTTTCCCGTTCTCTCCAGGAACATGTGCAGCACGTCAGAAAAGTGCTTCCAGGGCTGCTACAGAATGGGCTTTTTGTCAAGGCGGAGTAATGCGTGTTTCATGCACAGTCTGTTCCATTTCTAGGACATATTGTGTCGGTCGAGGGGATGCGCATGGATCCAGAGAAGATTCAGGCTGTGGTGAATTGGCCAATTCCGGAGTCTCGTAAGGCCCTGCAGAGATTTCTGGGCTTCGCCAATTTTTACCCCCGCTTTATTAGCAATTTCAGCCAGCTCGCTGCTCCTTTGACGTCCTTAACCTCCTCCAAGACTCCATTCAGGTGGTCGAGTGCAGCACAGGCTGCATTCACAAAATTAAAGGGCCGCTTTGTTTCAGCCCCCATTCTGGTGACTCCTGATCCCTCCCGGCAGTTTGTGGTGGAGGACGACAGAATTCATCCTTGCGCGTTTTTTTCACACCGATTATCTCCCGCAGAACGTAATTACGACATTGGTAATAGGGAGTTGTTGTACGGGGTACAGGGGTTCCCTTTATCATTTGGACCGACCATAAGAACCTTGAATACATCAAGTCCGCCAAACGACTTAGCTCCAGGTAGGCTCGGTGGGCATTATTTTTCGGACGTTTCGACTTTACCATCTCTTATCGACCGGGTTCTTAATACATCAAAGCCGATGCGTTATCCCGTCTTTTTTATTTTTCCGAGCGCAATACGACTCTTGAACCCATCGTTCCTCAGAAGATTTGTATTTCTGTGGTAACATGGGAAATCGAGAGCAGGGTTCGCACAGCCCTGCATGGGGTAACACCCCCGGCCGGATGCCCACCCAGCCGCTTGTTTGTGCTGGAGGAGATTCGGTCTGACGTCATTCGATGGGGACATTCCTCCAAAGTGGCTTGTCATCCTGGGGTGAGTCGTACTATATTTTTGGTTAAACAGCGATTCTGGTGGCCAGCTATGGCTCGGGACATACGTGAGTTTGTTTTGGCCTGTTCTGTTTCTAAGACTTCTAATCGACCTCCCGCTGGACTCCTTCATCCTCTGTCAGTGCCTTCGAGACCCTGGTCGCACATTTCGCTAGATTTTGTCACAGGTCTCCCACCATCTGGTGGCAATACGGCTGTTTTGACCGTAGTGGACCGGTTCTCGAAGGCTACTCATTTTATTCCTCTGCCCAAATTACCCTCAGCCAGAGAGACAGCGGATGCTGTCATAAATCACGTCTTTCACATTCATGGCCTCCCGACGGACGTGGTTTCTGACAGGGGGCCTCAGTTTGTCTCCTAATTTTGTCGGTTATTGGGGGCGACTGTAAGTCTTTCTTCTGGTTTCCATCCTCAGAGTAACGGACAGACTGAAAGGGCCAACCAAGATCTCGAGCGTATGTTACGTTGTTTGGTTTCCCAGAATCCCACCTCTTGGAGTCAGCAACTCCCTTGGGTGGAGTACGCACACAACTCATTACCAGTGTCTGCCACGGGCCTCTCTCCGTTTCAGTGTAGTTTAGGTTACCAGCCACCAGCTTTTCCCAGTCTGGAATCCGAAGTCGCGGTCCCCTCCGCCCACGCCTTTGTCCAGAGGTGTCGACGCACTTGGAACAGGGCCAGACAGACCCTCCTCCAAGTGGGTGCGCACACCAAGGCTAAAGCCGATCGCCACCGGTCTAAGCCTCCCGGTTATGTCGTCGGTCAAAAAGTGTGGCTTTCAACCAAGAATATTCCCTTGCGTTCCGTATGTAATAAACTTGCATCTAAATTTATTGGCCCGTTCACTGTCATCAAGATCATTAGTCCGGTGGCAGTCCGCCTCAAACTTCCTCCAACGTACAGGAGAATACATCCCGTGTTTAATGTTTCCAAATTAAAGCCCGTTTTTCATGCGGCCATTAATCCGCCCACGCAGGTCCCTCCCACGCCGCGTCTCGTAGATGGGGAGACCGTTTATTCGGTTAAGCGCATTCTGGATTCGAGACGGAGGGGGCGAGGATTTCAGTACTTGGTGGACTGCGAAGGTTACTGGACCGTAACCTTCCCAGTCCACCAAGTACTGAAATCCTCGCCCCCTCCGTCGATGAGAGAAGTTGGGTTCCTGCTAGGGACATATTGGATCACTCTCTTATCGATGATTACAATCGCCAGGTAAGCTCTTCTGGGAGCACCAGGAGGTGCTCTTAAGAGGAAGGGTACTGTCACGGTAGCAGGTTTGTGCGCTTTCCGGAGTGTCTGTTTTGTCACGTGGGTTTGTTTTGTTTTGGTTGTCCACGTGTATTTGTTATGGTCACGTGTCATGCCGGTACTCAGCTGTTTTGATTAGCTCGACAGCTGAGGTTCATTAGTGTGTCTATATCTGGGCAACAGTTCTATGTTTCCTTGTCAGTTCGTTGTATTTGCTCATGTATATGTGTCCTGTGCTCAGGACTGTGAGGAGTGTCTGCTGGACCTGATTTCGTCTGTCTGTCTCCCGGTTGCTACCACCCTTACCCCTCGTTCTCTCACTTATTTTTCTTCGTCCTGTCTGGTTATTTTGACTGTGGATCCTTCCCCGTATCTTATTACTGTGACAGTGAGAGTCCACAATGAAGCTGCAGTTCTGGTCGGATCGCAAATAACTTTGTTTCAAGAATTGCAATCTTTTGTAGAAGTTTTTGGGAGTTTGTACTGCAGTGAGAATCTGAATTAATCTGATCCAGAGGCATTTTCACAGCCGTGTTTTCCCGTCTCAGGAATGTAAGCAGCTGGTAGCTGGTAGCGGGAGGATTGTTTAGACGATAATTCCCCTCTTGTTAGTAAAGCTATATTCCAGAAAGTTTGTAGAATCAATGCTGAACTTCAAGCTGTCTCGTTTGAGCACTGTGCTGATAGGCTCAAGTTAAAAATAGGGTATAAGATATAAAAGCAGGTGTGTAAAGAGCGAAGCAGTAGGCAAAGACATCCGAACAGTAGCAAAGCAGTAAGTAGGCCATTGCTCCACCTATATGCAACTGTAGTCTTTATTTCTATATTGAAGTTCTCTGCCAAATCTTTCACCTCATCATTATTGAATTCTCCCCCATTATCACTAAATATTTTTTGGGGGTGGGCCGTGTATGCTTATCCAGTCATGGAGAAAAATGATTGACTATTTCAGAGGATCTCTATGAGGTTAGAATGCTGCCTGCACTGAATTTAGTGAACTGGTCAATAATGTGGAGATACCGCACACCTGGTTCAAGTTCATGTAGATCTACAGCCCTTTAGGCCCTTTGCTGTTTACAATATACATGCTACCCCTGGGAGACATTATTAGAAGACATGGGATCAGCTTTCACTGCTATGCAGACGATACATATTTCAACTAAACCTGACGAGACATCTAATCTGTCCAACAATTATCTTCTCTTAAACTCAGACAAAACAGAATTATTACTTATTGGGCCTAAATCTTTCATCTTTCACTGCTATGCAGACGATATATATTTCAACTAAACCTGACGAGACATCTAATCTGTCCAAGCTAACTGAGTGTATTAAAGATGTTAAAGACTGGATGACCAACAATTATCTTCTCTTAAACTCAGACAAAACAGAATTATTACTTATTGGGCCTAAATCCTGTACACAGCAGATCTCACAACTCGACCTACAATTAGAGGGATACAAAGTTAGCGTTAGCTCTACTATAAAAGATCTGGGTGTCATATTAGACAGCGATTTAACTTTTAAAAATCATATATCCCATGTCACAAAAACTGCTTTCTTTCATCTGAGAAATATCGCTAAGTTACGAAGTATTCTATCCATCTCAGATGCAGAAAAGCTAGTCCATGCTTTTATGACTTCTAGGCTGGACTACTGTAATGCTCTGTTTGCTGGCTGTCCAGCATCCTCTATTAACAAACTTCAATTAGTACAAAATGCAGCTGCCAGAGTTCTTACCAGGTCTAGAAAATTTGATCACATCACCCCAATTTTATCCTCCTTACACTGGCTGCCTGTTAAGTTTCGTATTGAATTTAAAATATTGCTTCTTACATATAAAGCTTTAAATAATCTAGCTCCTGTTTATCTAACCAATCTTCTGTCTCGCTACAATCCAACTCGCTCTTTAAGGTCTCAAAACTCAGGGCTTCTGGTAGTACCTAGAATAGCTAAGTCGAGTAAAGGAGGTCGAGCCTTCTCATTTATAGCTCCTAAACTCTGGAATAGCCTTCCTGATAACGTCTGAGGCTCAGACACACTCTCCCAATTCATAACTAGATTAAAGACCTATCTGTTCAGTAAAGCATACACTTAGTGCACCACTTAGGGGGCTTCCACACAGGTTATGCATCTTGTTGATATACACTGTGAACATCAGCTACGCTAATTATTTTCTTTATTCTCCATTTCCACCTGGGGATACTCCTCCCGAGGCCCTCAGACTATGCAGAGTCACTGATTCGATCCAAGACCAACGACGAGATGATCCCAAGGTTTTTTATATCCTGGACCTGGCCGAATCCTGAGCAGCTACTGTGATGGTCATGGAAGAGTGGAGAACATGAGACTGATTCCTGTGACGCTCCAGAGACAGACGAGTCTTCGCTGAGGCCAGCTTCCAGCCTCCGCCACTGAGACTGCAGCTCTACACAAGACGTTTGGCCAGCGGAGAAATTAAAATGGTCATTCCCAACTGAGCCTGGTTTCTCTCAAGGTTTTTTTTCTTCACTTCCGCCTTTAGTAAAGTTTTTTTTCCCTCTCCGCTGTCGCCACTGGCTTGCATGGTTCGGGATCTGTAGAGCTGCGCATCGTTGGATTTGCTCTTCAGTATTTGGACTCTCAGTAGTGATTATTAAACCACACTGAACTGAGCTAAACTGAACTGAACTTAAACACTGAACTACACTGTTCCTATTTACTGTGACCTTTTATGTGAAGCTGCTTTGACACAATCTACATTGTATAAGCGCTATACAAATAAAGGTGAATTGAATTGAATTACAGCCACAGTTTCGTTGTATTGTGTTGCCAGTGGCAGGCCAACAGCAGGCTTTGGTTTAGCTTTACCATATCTATTCACTCACACTCTCACACTCACTCACAATTTTTTTTCAAGATGATGTTACATTCAGCATCTTTATTGCCTGAGCTGTCAAGTAGTTACTGCAGTTTATCAACAGAAGCATGGCCGAACTGTTTGTAAAGCTTCATCATGATGTGACGTTTTTCTGTTGAGCTCATTGTACCTGAAATGATGAAGATTTCCCTCTCATCATCCTTTACATTTTGCGTAATGTCTTCAGCAGTTGTCAAAATCTGCTCATTAGAATGGATGTCTTTTGAGCTACTTTCATTGTCCATTATATTTACAAAAAATGACCAGAGCTTGTAAAGTCAAGTTCTACTGGCTGGTTGATGTCTAAAACTGTTCCTGCTCTTTACAGCGAGGCTTTGCTTAACCCTTGTGTGGTGTTCGTATTTTTGTTACTCAGCCAGTGTTCACGGGTCTAGTGGACCCGCTAGAGTTTTGGCTTTCCAAATTCACACTATCAAACAGTTTTATGTTAAATTACTCAACAAATGTGTACTTCATCCCAATTACAAGCCATATAAACTGCAAGCATGGTTAATTTTTCCCCTTAATCTTTGTAAGATCACATTGATGAATTAATGTGCTTCTCGTTTTTTTTTATTTTTATTAATGTTATGAAAAAATTAAATTAGCTAAAATGAAGTGGAGTGAGTGGAAAGACACAATACATTCACACATGAAGCAAAATGTTTTACAACTATTGATTTTTATTAATTTGAACTTCAGTAGACATATAACTCATATAACATAGAACATTTTACAAAGCACAAGTTGGGGTAGGAGCTCAGATTTGTTTTTTTGTATTGTTCCCACCATGGTCAGCTTTGTCTTTAGAAGCTCCTGTCCTAGCTTGTGTGAGGTAAAAAAAATTGTCACATGTGATATTGTGTCCACTGAGTCCCGAGTCAGGTCCAGGACAACTCTAATCCCTTGATTTTTCTCAGGGGGTCCTCCATCAGGTTTCCCTGTGTAGACTTGTAAGTTCCAAGCATATAAGGAAGTGGCATCACAGGCAGCCCAGATCTTTACTCCATATTTTGCAGGTTTCGATGGTATATACTGTCTAAAAGGGCAGCAGCCTCTAAATGGCATCAGCTGCTCATCAATGGTGACATTAGGCCCAGGGTTGTAAAACGGGGAGGCGGTGCACCCACTTATCCCACACTGTCCTGATGGCAGCTAGCTTGTCTCTCTGCCATTGAGCTGGTCTGTCATCTCGGTTATCAAAACAAATAATCCTGGAAATTTTGTGGAAGTTTTCCAGAGACATTGTTGCATGGAAAAGTTCTCTGCTGGTTTCTGCATCCCACAGCAATTCTGTGGATTCCCCTTTGGACCTGAAAACTCCAGCACTCCACGTTGCCTTGTACTTGTACATGTGTAATGACAATAAAGTTGAATCTAATCTAAAAATAGATAAGAACCCCAAAGTAGGCCTGTAAATCAATTTGGTCCATCTCCTTCCACCTCTCTCCAAAAACACGCCTTCCTTCTAGATTACAGCAATCCAGAATAATTTTCTGAATGGAATCTGGGATGAAAAGCTCAAATGAAGACTTGATGTCCTACACATGAGTAACTGCCAGCCGCGTTGGCCCTGGCTGCATCATTATCACATTAGGATCTAGGATCATTAGGACCCTGCACACTCTGCAGGGTGGCACATTTCTTGGGCAAGAAGACCATTCAATTTCACCATTCTTTGATATCCATATTTCTTCACTTGCTGTCTGGTGGGCTTGCTCTGGTCCTGGAGCTGGCTGCTGGCAAGCTGGTCCTGGAGCTGGCTGCTGTACTCATCTTCGTTTTGTTACTAAATGGTGCTCAACCTCATACTCTTCTTCAAAGTCACTGTCAGACTCTGAATTTTCAGAAATCCAGGCCATCTTGATCAGTTGTGATAAGGAACCACACTGGCAAAGTCTTATTTATAGTATTATGCCCCAATTCGCAGATGGGACAGGGTATGAGAAAATAAATCTTGGTTCCCACAAGAGAGAGGGTAAAATGTGCAGTAATGTAAAAGCAGTGTTGATAGTTGAATTTTCAACAATGTTGCAACTTTGTGCGGGAGCAGGAGGGGGAGAGGAAAAAAAACAGCAGCACCAGAAAGGAGGAAGACGGAGTATAGGAACACTGGACCTACACTTTCAACACTTTTACTAGACCTGGGTCCAGTGGACCCGAACACCTTGTATGTAATGTAAATGCATGGGGGGAGGTACAGTATGCGGTCATTGAAAATTTGTTCGTATTTATGTTCTTCACAGAAAATAAGCCAAAGCCAATGAATTTCAGGTTGAAAAAATAATTAATTGTTTAATTTTTCTTTTGAAAAAAACTGAAAATGGGTCCCACAGACCCGAACACCATACAAGGGTTAAGAGCAATGGTATGTTGGCTGGAACGACTTCAGTTTCAATCTTACATTTGATCGGTCCAATTTTTGCAGGAATTTTTAACTTTCTGTTTGAGCGGACCACTTTTCCATTTCCAAACCTAAATGGTCTATGGCTGTATGTTTCTGTCTTTTTCAGGTCATTATTCTCTT
Source organism: Danio aesculapii (assembly GCF_903798145.1). Lineage (NCBI taxonomy): Eukaryota > Metazoa > Chordata > Actinopteri > Cypriniformes > Danionidae > Danio > Danio aesculapii. The sequence goes on along the minus strand of NC_079452.1, from coordinate 1,038,649 downwards.
CTTAATTGATCTCTGTTATGTAGTGATTTAGCCATTCTTGTCCACACACAGTCCGAGTGCATGCAGTGTCTATTATTGCAGATCCAAAACATTCAGTCATGAGGATTTCTGCTTCAGTATGTAACTCTTCTGTGAACAGTGTGCTGTTGCATTCCTCTACATCATTTCTTGCTCAATCGTCAGTCAGTTTGATTTGCTCACCTTTGTGTGGGCAATTCTTAGCCCAATGAAACGTACTTTGGCACACAGCACATTTTGATCTGCAACCATATCTATCCAGGGAGTTTTGCCAGGTAATGGTGTCCTTTCTTGGTCATTCTGAGGCCATGATTTGCCTCTCTGTTGTCTTTGTTCTGTTATATATGCAGTTTCCTGGTTAATTCCCACCATTAATGCAGACGTATTTCCGGTGAAAATTCTCTTAAGTGCCAACTTCATTGATGCAAAAGTCAGATCTGCACATGCTGTTAAAGGGCACCTATGGTGAAAAATCTACTTTTCAAGCTGTTAGGACAGACATATGTGCAGGTAGGGTGTATAGACCATCATATTGGGGTGATATAAACACACCCAGTCCTTTTTTTTCAATTTAGCAACATAAAAACGGTGGACCAATTGGAGCGGTTTTCAGACCGACCGCAACTTTAGGTAAGAGTGCGGTCCCCCCACCCACCGAATTGATTGACAACTGACTTAACATGTCCCGGTTGTCACGTGTATAATCATATCAACAAGACCAGACGTGCGCACAGCAACCAAGATTAAAGGTCTGTTCAGTTTGCTAGGATCATCAATCATCATTAAATGTAATCAAGAGTAAGTTTCACATGTTTAAAATGTTTTAAAACAGTGCACGTGTGTAATGAACTACAGCGATTTACTTCAGCTTTACTTCATCAGCACAGCCGCGTGTCAGAACAATTATAAAGGAAGACGCTTCAATCCCGGTTTGTGGACGTTAAATCAGGTTGATTTTGTACATTTACATAACAGATATCCATACAGCAGTGGAGATTAACCTGTATCCTGTCACATTTGTGTGCAAAAAGAGTGCAAAGCTAAACGGGTCTGTCTGTGTCTGTGTGTGTGTGTGTGTGTGTGTGTGTGTGTGTGTGTGAGCGCGCATGAACTTTGTGTGACTCATCGATGCAACTGCACAACAAATACTCATTGGTAAAGTTCTTACTGTAGTATTTCTCACAAACGCTACATGAGATCGGCTTCCTTTAAGTCTGCCTGTTGTCTGACGCAGCCGAGGGAGGAGATTAAGGCACATAGAAATGGTGGGCGGGGAGGACTAGCCTTAAAGGCGCAGTACGACAAAACAGCCCCCTAGTGCAAAAATTTATAAAATAGAATCTATCAAAAGGTATAATGAAAAATCTGATGAGTGTTTTGAGCTGAAACTTTACAGACACATTCTGGAGATGCAAAACACTTATATTAAATCTGAAAAAAGGGCTAACCTAGGTGTCCTTTAAAGCCAATCTGTCGATTATTCACATCCAAGCAAGCAGTATCCAATAATTTAAAAGTCTGCATCAGAAAGTTGAATTTTATATTTGCGCATCCGCGAGTGGCGTTGTTCAAAGTCAATTATATAATCCGTCATTGAAATATTACTGCCTTTCACAATGCGGTCAAAGCTCGTAAACGCCTCATAAGTCCGGTCCTTTTCTTCCCTGAGAAACAAATCATCAAGTTTCGCTAGTAAAGTTAACATGCCAGTGTCCTTATTCAAATCATCAACCGGTATTTCCATCGCTGTCTCTCTCGCTCTCCCTGACAGCGCCAAAGCAACGGCGAGCGCTTGTTTACTTTTTTCAAGCTTTGTAACTCTAGTTCACATTCCGACTTCATTCTTCCAGCTTTCGTACGGCTTCCCCTCATCAAAGGTTGGCGGGACTTGTAGGACTCAAATGGTCCATTGCATGTTCAAAAATTGACGGAGATCTGAATTGAAAATTAACAAGTTTTTAAAAATGGTTATATTCTGGCATTTAAATGTCTTTTCAATAATTTGGAGAACTCTATAGAATTCCAACTTATCCAAACCACACCCCAGCCGGGGTATTGACAATCTGGTGATGTGTAATTTGTCACACCACGTTCTAATGCAGATTAGACTGCTCTCAAAGTCCTCATATGTGGGTAGGTCTCTAGCAAGTGTTTTTGTGATCATGTGGAAAACTATTCTGTCTGCCTCGTGAGTTATAGCACAGTCACCTTTCGTTTTTCTCTGGGCCTTTACCTTGTCAACCCCATATTTTTCTCTGAATTTTTCGCTATGCCCCCACCAAATGCACAATCTGCACTTACACAATGGGCTACAGCTTCTCCTTTAGAGGCTGTGAATAAATCCCCAGTTTTATGGACCACCTGCAAAGTTTGTAGGTTACTTTGTGATGGAAAATTGTTATCGTATGTACGTGTTTGTGTGTCACCTCCTTTTGTGGTACCCTCACTCCCTCCTGCACCTCCTGTATTTTCTGTGGTATCCTCCCTCTCTTGGACCTGCGAAGCAAGGTCCACTCTTGTGTTGTCCAATGATCTGGACGGTGGGTCCGCCGGACAGCACTGGCTCAGATGGTACCAAGTGTCACCTTTTCCTGCAAGACAAACACAGTGAGAGGTGCGTGCAATAACCTTAATTGGAGCAGACCAGCAAGGCTCTTTCCATTTACGCCTGTAGATTCTCAATCTCACCCAGTCCCAAGTTCGGTCAGGTAGGGGTGCTGGATATTCGTGTCTCCTAAAATCAGTTGGTAACATTTTGTCAAAAGATTCAATTAGAGCAGTCAATTTGTCATAGTAAATTTTGTGTGACAACGGTTGTACTGGATCCAATTGTAGTGGGGTCAGTGGGCCAGGAATTGGCGTCCAGTCAACAGTTCAAAGGGCGTGTATCCTGTTGCCCCACTCACAGAGCTCCTTATCAAAGCCAGAGGAAGAGCAGCCAACCATGTCAATTTAGTCTGTGCACAGATTTTAGCCAATTTGTTTTTCAACGTTAGATTCAACCGCTCAACCTTACCTTGTGACTGTGGGTGATAGACTGCCCCTAAATGGTGTACTAAACCCAATGCCTTCTCCACATCAGCCAAATGTTCATTTTTAAAGTGTGAGCCGTTGTCAGATCTGACCCGGCTCAGAAAACCATGATGTTGGATGTAATGGTTTATCAGACATTTAATGACAGCAGTGCTGTCTTCCTTGCCCACCGGGAAGGCCTCTGGCCATCCAGTATATGCATCAATCATAACAAGCAAGTATCGTTTACCATTTACCCTTTCAATAATGTCAGTGAAATCAATTATAACTTCATCCCCAGGCCCATTTGCTAATGGGAACGATTTCTGAGATGGTTTCATAGTTGGTTTGACATTGTGCATCTGACAGATGTCACATGTCGTTATGTACCCAGAAATTAGGTGTGGCATAAAAGGATGCCACCACGATTGCAATGCTCCAACATTTGCTTATCACCACAGTGTGCATGTGTGTGGGCTTCTTTCAACACGCTTAGGACTAGTGACGCTGGGAACAAAGCTCTACCATCAGGTGCTGTCCAAAGCCCATCCTCGTGTCTGATTGCCCCTTTGTTTTTCCACACAGGCTTTTCTTCAGGAGCAGCCATGTCTTGCTGCTCAGATAAGAATTCTCTTGAGAATTCTGGTAGGAGGGATGTCACGTCTGGCTCAGATGTCACCACAAACTGACCCTGTAGGTAGTCTGAGGTATGTTTTGCCGCCAAGTCTTTGCTTCATTACCTTTTGATATTAGGTCAGTTCCTTGAAAATGACCAGTGCACTTAATGATAGCCACTTTGTTTGACAACATTATGGCTTCAGAGAGCTCTCTTGCTTCTTTCTCATGAGTAATAGGCCGGCCAGAAGAAGTTGTGAATCTACATCTGATCCACACAGGCAGCGCCACGTGGGCTGTTGACACTGCATATGCAGAATCAGAGTAGATGTTGACAGACTGTCCTTTTGAGTGTCTCAATCCATTGATTAGGGCCAATAGTTCTGCTTTTTGTGCAGATTGCTTGCCAATTCAGGGTTCCAGATTGTATGGTGACCACTTGATCATTCTGTAATTTAACCACAGCAAAGCCTGCTTTCAGAGTTCCATCATCTGCCCTGTGGCAGCTACCATCTGTAAACAGAGTTATTGGGTTGTCTGTTTCAGGAAGTGGGTAGGCATTCAGGCCCTTATTTTATTTTTAGCTGACTTCCTCTCCTCAAACTGCAGTTTCAGAAGTTCTTTTGCAGCTTTAACAACTCACTTCCTTCTTTGTTCTTTCTCTGTTGCTTTGTCTATGAAATCTACTGCATACCTTTTCCATTTAGTATCATCACTGCCTGGTACCTCAGGAGATTGTTCCATGGCTTGGGTCACACCAGCTGGAGCCCCCTGTAGTACAGCAGCCCTGAAAATTCTATTTGTCACAGGGTTAGACATTGGGTTCTCATCACATGCCTCTTCCCATTCTTGGCAACATCTATTTATATAGGCTGCACCATTTTCCCCATCCTTGTGTTTAAATTTAAAATTCTCAAACATGGTATCGGGGGTGGGAAACTTGTCCCTTATAGCCTGACACAGAGGTGACTGACCCCCTCCTTTCACCAATGGGGCACTGTTTCCCAAACTTGTGGTGCCAGCCATGCATTCTACGTCTACAATCAGGTGGCCTGATAGTACTCTATACATTATTTTTCTTAGGTCTCCCACTGACAGAACCTGGCCATGAGACAGGGCAAATAACTTATTCACCCATCTACCACCACCCTCTGTTATGGCCGGTAGTTTTTTTACTAGGGTCTCAAGGTCTGTTAGTGACCATGGCTGATTCTAACAGTTGGTCCTGCCAGTAGGGGCATGTTGCACACCCTTCCCATAGTAGCAAGTGTTGGTTTAGGGGCCTTATCTGTCAACCTTTTGCTTCGTCTAGGCCACTGTGTCTGAGGTGTGGAGGTAACTGGCCACTTATTGTCTTCCATGTCCCCTTCACTATTATCCTCATATTCGTCCTTTCTTTCCTCATCCTCCTTCAAGGTTAATTTTCCATCTAGTCTGACTTGTAATCCTGACTTATATTCATCTATTTTCTTTCTAGGTTTTGTTCTTCCATCTGAACTGGCCTGGCTATCATTATCACTTTCATCGGTTTCCACAACTGAACTTGTCACTGAGCGAATGCGGCTGCTTTCATCATGTCTATTACCTCGTTTCCTGGTTTTTTGTTCTTCAGCAATAAGTTGTTCTAACAGATCTTTTACCTCCATTTGGATGGCAGAACATTGGCTCATTACTTCACCTCTAGACCATCTTCTAAAAATTTTATCTAACCGTTTTCCTTTCTTTGCATGGGCTCGCTTGTGCAACAGCCCTACTTCCTCTTTTCTGTGTCTTAAAACAGCTTCCTGTGCTCTTTTCTATTTTATTCCCACTTTCTGAAACAGAGACCCCTTTTTGTCCATACAATCAGTACCATAATGTTCAATCATTTCACATTCACCTAGTTCTTTTGTCATTTTTTTCCTATCTTAAGGATCAGTTTGTGCCATTAAAATATCTTTCATTTGGTCCCACTGTTGTCTTAATGGAGGACAACCATATTCCTCACATTCTCTATCAAATTCTCGTTCCATATATATTTTTTTGTTTTATTTATTTATTTAAATTTATTTATTTATTTTTATTTATTTTTTTAATCCCTTTTTATTAATTAATTTATTTTTATCTGCATCCCTACACTCTCACTGTTTCTCAATTCACTAAACCTGCTATCCTTGAGAAATTTACTTGAAGATGTCAGATCCTCGTCAGGATAAGAGGGATCTTCAAGGGTCTGCCTCTCTCAGGAAAAAAAAGGACTTCTAAATACTGATGTATTCTTAAGTACCGATGTACTTTTACCCTGTTAAATACTGATGTATTTACCCTGATAATTTACCTGAAAATGTCAAATTCTCGTCAGAATAACAGGGATCTTCAGGGGTTCTGCCTTCTCAGGGAAAGGACTTTAAATACTGATGTATTTTAAATACCGGTGTATTTACCCTGATAACTGGAAATATGAGTGACTTCGTCAAGACAAATAATTTCCAATTTATTTGCCTATTTAGGGAACAGGACTTCTCTTTAAATCCTAATGATTCACCCTAACTTTCTCTATCGCAACTTATCACAATTCATTCTTCTCTTTTTTATTAATTTTTTTTTATATGTAATCTGTAATTTCCTGCATGCATCAAATGTATCAAAGAAATGAACAACGTATTTACCGATGCCAAAAGCCACTTATTTAGAATATTTAATAGCAGAATTTTAGAAAAACTTTTCTGCTTACCTTTCTTTTAGAGATTTGGATTTGGCATCAGAAATAAACATACATCTGTTTGACAGTCTCCAGTCAATCACGTCGTCGGGTCAACAAATTGTAGGACTCAAATGGTCCATTGCATGTTCAAAAATTTACGGAGATCTGAATTGAAAATTAACTAATTTTATTTTGAATGCAAGTAGTTAGAGAGTACAATTTCTGTGCAGGAGAGATGTACTTCTGTATCAGCCTCTCTCATTATGCTGTCCTTCAGGCTTTTATACTGTCTCTCACACACTCTCTTACCCTAAACCCTATTTGACTTATATGGTGTTGTCTTGACAGGTTGACCATTCAGCAACCAGATATTCCTCCTCCTGGTATCTGTGTATCTTCTCTTAACAGTTCACCTTTTAAGGCAGATGTTTCAGAGCACGTACACACAGCTTATACATCTTGTCACTCTCCATCACCCCCACCCAAAAACAGGATGCGCTAGCATCCGGTAACATTTCTCTATACTTTGTGCTCATAATATAGCAGTTAACTCTTTAAAGCAAAAGCCTTCATGTCTATATTTACTACGTACTTACCAACAAAGCTTAATAAAATGCTTATCCTTCAGACTCTGTAATTGCTAATCATCCTCTGCTGCCAATTTGTTACTAAATAAAAACCACAGTTCTGAATTCGTCTCCTTTATTGCATGACCAGCATGGTCGTTCACCAACAAAACAAAAACTACCGCTCACACCGGAAGTGACATTTTTACATAACATAAAAGTCCTACTTCCTTTCTTTGTGCAGCATACACATTTACAATTGTCATCACCAAGAATTTAACTTAAGAGTTAATGTAAAAACGAAAAAAGGCAGTTCCTTATATCATGTTTTCATTTTATTGTTGGGATAGTGAAACAACGTAGCCAGGGTGATGTGAATGAGGTTATATAGTAGCCTACACTGAGTTTGTTTTCCATATCAAACTTGCAACAACTTAAGGAAAGTGTGCCAGACTGAAATTTGTACACTTAATACTGATGAAAAAGCCCCAATCAGATCAGGCGAATGTTGTGGCAACACCTCTAATTTCAGATGTCTCCGTTTTCCCCCAACCGCACTGACATGGAGCAGCAGCGTTTTAAAACCCCTTTTAAATCCTCTTCAGCGTTTTCAAAAAAGACAAGTATAAGAAAATAAAAACAAACAAACAATAAAATGACTAATAACAATTAAAATATGTTAAAACAGGTTATAAAAAAAAAAAAAAGAAAGACATAATAGTGCGATCTGTCGGACGTAGCACAGTGCTCACTCAGTAAAGGCACAGCTAAAAAGATGTGTTTTCAGTCTTGATTTTAATGTGCCTAATGTTGGAGCACATCTGATCATTTCAGTAGCTGAAAGCCAATTCACCCTGCTTTAACTGAGGTCTTGGAATTTCTAGTTTATTGGATCCTAAAGATCTGAGTGATCTATTAGGTTTGTATTCAGTGAGCATATCTGTAATGTATTGAGCTCCTAGGCCATTTAGTGATTTTATAAACTAGTAATAATACTTCAAAATCTATTCTGAATGTAATTGGGAGCCAGTGTAAAGACCTGAGGACAGGTGATGATGTGCTCTGATTTTCTCGTTCTGGTCGAAATCCTGGCTGCAGCATTCTGGATGAGCTGCAACTGTCTGACTGTCTTTTTGAGAAGGCTAGTGAGGAGGCCGTTACAGTAATCAACCCTGCTGCTGATAAAAGCATGAACAAGTTTCTCTAAGTCCTCCCTGGAAACAAAGCATCTAATTCTTGCAATGTTTTTGAGATGATAGTATGCTGATTTACTGACTGCTTTGACATGACTATTGACATTCAGATCTGACTCCAGAGTCACACCAAGATTCTTCACCTTATTTTTTGTTATTTGCCAAGGTACGCATTCACCTTGAGAACCTCATCTCTGTTCCCAAACGCAATGACTTCAGTTTTCTTTTTGTTTAACTGAAGAAAGTTTTGGCACATCCAATTGTTAATTTCATCAATGCATTGGCAGAGGGTGTCAATGCGGCTGTAGTCATTAGGCAGTAAGGCTAAATAGATCTGAGTGTCATCAGCATATCTGTGGTAGGATACTTGGTTCTCTCTCATTATTTGGCTCAGAGGGAGCATATAAAGGTTGAACAGCAGAGGTGCCAGAATCGAACCTTGTGGGACTCCATATAGGTCACCTATACTGACATAGTAACCTCTCCCATCAAGGTAACATCTGTACCATTTGAGGACAGTGCCAGACAGCCCAACCCAGTTTTCCAGCCTATCCAGATGTGTGCTGTGATCGACAGTGTCAAATGTGACACTGAGATCGAGCAGTACCAGCACTGTTAGTTTGCCTGAATCTGCATTTAGGTGGATATCATTGATTATCTATATAAGGGCGCTCTCTGTACTGTGATGTGGTCTGAAACCAGATTAAATATTGTCTAAACACCCCTTGAAGTTTAAGAACATGTTAACCTGGCTGAAAACAACTTTTTCAATGATTTTGCCAATGAAAGGGAGATTTAGTAATGCACTGTGTTTTGTCATCGGAATCTTACATATACAGTATTTATGTGGTGTTTCCAGAATGTTTCTGTAAAGTTTCAGCTCCAAATACCATTCAAATCATTTATTAATTATACCCTGGTGAATAAGTGAATTTGAAGGTCAGAGGAAAATAGAAATGAGCTGGTTCTGCCCGCCCATCATTCCCACATGCAAGTCTTTTTCCCCTGCTGCCAGTGTTGCCAACTTATAGACTTTGTCGCTATATTTAGCAACTTTTCAGACCCCTCTAGCGACAAATCTAGCTACTTTTTTTGGGTGTTTTATATATAGATTCTCACTGTACCGTTCCAATCTTCTCAATGAGTTGCAAGTGATGCTGTCGGCCCCTTCCCTGCCTTAGAACACTCACAGGCGGCCCAGTACCACACAGCTGTCTTTCACCCCTCTGCATACCAACAACGGAAAATGATTTAGCACAGTGAGTGTGAGGTATTTTCTGAGTTTGTGTGAGTTTATTATGTCTGAGAGATTACTGCAAAATCACTACAAATTTATACTGATATACTGTATTCAAACACCAATACATTTAATTATATTGACATGCATATGTAAAGCGTAGTGCAAATATAAATAACCCGTTATCAACCATAGTCTGTTAAACAAACAGAAACTGCTGAACATGATGATGTCAGTAATATGCAAATTGACTTATGACATAATCTTGTGATGTTTAGCCACTTTTTGAGTGGAGTTTAGTCTTTTTATTGGAAATAGTTGGCAACACTGCCTGCTGCATCTTGTCAGATGACAAGACAGAAAGGAATGAATCAGAAATTCAGTTTATGAGTCAATATAGCAAGGTCATTTGATGTGTTTGTTGCAGAGTTTAATCAAGTCTTTCTGGAATGATGAGTCACACACAGATGCCTTTACAAAGTTTGCAGTACACACACACACACACACACACACACCTAACTTTGCACAATTGTTTGCATTTCTAATTGCAGCAAATGTGACAGGATACAAATTAATATACACTGCTCTATGGATATCCATTATACCACTGTACAAAATAAATCTGATTTAACAGCCACAAACTGGGACTTCTGTTGTATGATTGAAACATACTTGTATGTTAGTTGTAGTGACACTATGTAGTAGTATTATCCCTGCAGTTATGAATTAAATAGCAGTTTTACAGGTTTTTTTTTATTAATTACTGTCTCTTTTTTTATTAAAAATATTTTAAACTTGTAAAACAAATTTTTGAGGGGCAACTGATCACAAAGAGCTGGAACAGATCTTTTAATCCCAGTTGCTTTGCAAATTCTGTTCTGTGGACATTTTAATACACTCTTGTCAATAAATTTGGTGGGCAGAGAAAGCCGCATTCCCATATCACAGTGGGCCTCAAAGTCACTGGGATTTGAATCCTATTTTAACATCAGGACACTTAAAACAAGAGAGACTTATGTTTATATCACTCCAATTTGACTGTGGACAAATTACCTAAACACAGTTCTGTCCAAACAGCTTTCAAAAGATGATTTTGCATCATAGGTGCTCTTTAATACAGTTTATTTGTAAATGTTTTAAGGCTTGTAAAAATGTCTGTGTAAACACATGTAAACAAAACATTGTAATGTTGATATAACCATCGTGTTTAATTTCTGAATATGGTTTATATAGTAACCTTTCCCATCAGATGTTGCTTTGTATTTTTTTCAGGTTTACATAGGATTATGTAACATTTAGGTACAAAAATGCAGAATAGTAAACCAAAACTTGAGGCTAATATGGCAAATATCTCCACAGCTACAGTAAATTTCCCAGGAGGACTGACATAAGCTGGAATAAACGTGATCCATACTGCACAGAATATAAGCATACTGAATGTGATGAATTGGCTTCATTGAAGTTGTCAGGCAGTTTGCGAGCCAGAAAAGCAAGAATAAAACACAAGACAGCAAGTAGGCCAATATAACCAAGCACAGCCCAGAAACCTATATTAGAACCCAAATTGCACTCAAGAACAATCTTTTCTTGATAATATTTTAAGTTTTTGTGGGGAAATGGGGGTGACATTGTTAGCCACAGCACACATATAAGAACCTGTATAAGTGTCAAAGCAAATACACTTAGTCGTTGCTGTACAGGACCAAACCACTTCATGATATTACTTCCTGGAAGTGCAGCTTTAAAAGCCATTAACACCACTATTGTTTTCCCCAGAACACAGGAGATACAGAGGACAAAGGTGATTCCAAATGCTGTGTGGCGCAACATACAGGACCAATCAGTGGGGCGACCAATGAAAGTAAGAGAACACAAGAAACATAGAATCAATGAGAAGAGCAACAGGAAGCTGAGCTCTGAGTTGTTGGCTTTTATTATTGGAGTGTCTTTCTTGTGGTAAAACAGGATGGCCATTAGCGCAGTTAATACTGCACCAAACAGTGAGAAGATGACTAGAACTATACCCATAATTTCTGTGAAAGACAGAAATTCTACATCCTTTAAAACACATTTATTTTTCTCAGCATTAGACCAGTATTCCCCTGGACACTGTTTGCAGTTATTTGAATCTGAAAAAAAAAGTAAAGATCATTACTTTTAGAGATAAAAGGATATTATTTATCCCCTCTGCTTGGAATCTACTCCATCCAGAACTGCAACGTATGAAGGAAAAAAAACTAAAAATAACAATTTTCCTTGAATCTGTGAGATGGGCTGAAGATTACCTGTCTGATTACTGATTTCTCCTTCTGCACATGGAATACAGTCATAACAGCAGACAGGCCTTCCTTTCTGAGCAGCCTTCCTAGAGCCTGGAGGACAGCTCTCACTGCACACAGACCTTGGCTTCTACATAGAAAAATACATTGTTTTCTTAGTTATTCATACTAATTCCATAGCAATCATTCAGTTAACAGTGCTTTCGTTTTGTTTAAACTCTTTCTGTACTGCGGTCGATGGTTACTTTTGGCCATATACATGTTATAGGGCATAGGCTTTTACTCTAAGATGTTTATTGTTGATTTATTTTTGGTAAAAAAAAAAAAACATAAAACAAACAACTAAATAAATACATATATAAAACAATGCTTTGCATAGTTATATAATGATTACATATTATATAACAATATGTTGATTACATTTTTTCTTAAACAGTGAATTGTAATTTAAAACTCAGACCCAAAAAAATTGAGGATTTTGATCTTTGATTGCAAACATATTACTGTCATTTACATCCAGTTGTCCTCCAGCCCAGATTATGTTTTCAGTGTGAAGCACAAATCGCTGGTGAGGAGGCAGTGAGGCATCATAGTACCCAATTGGTTTAAACTGGATGGATTCATTTGCATCCTTCTGCCAGTTCACAACTTCATATTGGGCTACTGTGGCACCAGTGCTGTCAAATGACACATTATCTCCCAGTTTAAGTGTGAAATTTATCTTTTTCAGAGCCCCAACAACCTATTGAGGAATAGACATTTTAAAAAACTTTTTATCTGGATATCTTCTCTACCTTACTGCATATTTATTCAATGCCCTATTACTAAAATAAATCTGTCTATCCATTTACCTGCTGTGGTTGTATTGCAAGGCCTTTTTCACAGCCGTCTTCTTTGCATTTGAGTAGACTGTGTAGTGACTGAGCTACAGCATAAACTGCTTTGTAGACATTGGTTGAATATCTTTGTTCGGGTACATCTTCATTGTAGTTTTTTAGCAACAGTAGATCCTGATATATACCACAGCTTAAAGAATATTGGGAAGAATTCGCTCCTGTCACTGTGCATGGAAAAGCTGTTCCCAGAATGATTTTATGACATAATCTGCAAAAACCTTCGATATCAGTTTTTCTCACTGCAAACCCCAGCGACCCTCCAAGCACAAGAAAACTGTTTGGGGTAATCAAACTCTTTGCAGTTATCCATCCCTCGACTCCAATCATCTGAAGACCTGTAATGTTCTGAATACTAAGTTGTTCAAGTAGATTGTACATTTCAGAACTGGTAAGAAATGCAACAATGACTTTTGCGGTTCCTTTCTTTATTGTGTCAACAACTTTTGGAGTTTTTCTGGTTCTGTTCGGTAGAATTTCACAGAGTACTCCACACAAATTCCTTCCTCCTGAGCTGTATTGAGAAATGTTGTCATTCCATTGTTTCCATAGTCATTATCCGTGTTCACAGCTCCCACCCAAGACCACCCAAAATGCTTGACTATGTATGCAAGTGCTCTGCTCTGATGGTAATCACTAGCGATAGTTCGAAAGAAAGAGGGGTAATCTTTCCTATTGCTGAGACATTCACACGTGGCTGAGGGACTTATCTGGTGAGGAAAAATAAATCTGTAAATAAATAAAAACAGTAACATAAAAACATAAATAATCATTAGCTTACCACTGGAATTTTAAAAGGTCCAGTAGTTCTGGAAAGAATCACTGTAGCAGAAGACTCTGTTTCTCCTATTATAGCATGTATAGGAGACTGCCCAGTGCATCTGTCTCTCCATGTAAACTCTGGACCATTCATCAATGCCATAGTTGCACTCATAGCAGACATTCTGGAACCACATGCATCATAAATTGGTAGCCAACAGTAATATTTGGTAACAAACCTAAACTTCTGTTAATCTCTTCAATGGCATAAATCATGGTTTGAACCATTCGAAAATCTCTTAAACTCACACTGTAAAAATGTGTCAAAACATCAATAGTCATTTCCATTCTTTTACATGTAGTTACTCCTAAAATACAGTACTAGTGCATTGTACTAATTTCATTTCTACTGTATAGATTTTAAATAGCTTGCAAACTAACAAACCTTGAACATGATAGAAGCTGGGGTTTTTGAGTATATGTAAATGAAGTTAATATCTCTGTGCTGTGGACAGAAAAAATTGCTCCAATATTTACATCTCCATCCTTGGATAGCAGCGGATACTTATGATTTCCCATCATTTGACAAAGAGGATTCTCTGCCTTTGTATAAAATATAATTATAAGCACAGTGAATAGAAAGACAGACATTGAAACAACTCTGTTCAATGGAGCCAAATGCACCTGACTTAGTCCAATATTACAACTTTTATATGCATAAGGAGTGTGGATGAGTGATTCTGACATCATAGGGCAGGCCACAGAGTCAAGTTAAGATACAGTAACTCTAAAATGCAGAGATAATGTGTATATAGTGTATGCTTATTAGCAAATAGCCCAGTCATGTTTTATTTTAAAACAAATAAAAAAATAAGTAAAAAAAAATTGTCACTCTCAGACAAACAATCCATCTGAACTCAGTGGTTTAAGTGCTTTACAAGCAGACTTAATTTATGCTTTTTTTAATGCATAAACCTGCTTAGTTGTCTGACACATAGGGAGAAATCAGAATCAGGTGAAGTCAGAATTATTAGTCCCCGCTTGAATTCTCTTTTTTTAATATTTCCCAAATGATGTTTAACAAAGTGTAACGTGGAGTCTGAGACAGTATTAGAATACATATGCAGAAGTTTTATTAAAGGATTTAGGCGGAGACATCAGTGAGTAAACAGGCGGAAAGTTGGCAACACATAAGCAGTCCAATCCAGTCAACAAACACAGGGGCAAAGCCAGACGACATAGTGAGAGTGCAGGCAGAGGTTCAGTATAACAACAAACAGTCCAAAACAGAGCAAGAGGGCAAAGACAGATAACGTACTTGATCAAGGCAGGCAGGGTCATACACAGGCAGGCAGTCATGAAAGTCTCTTGGAAACCGTTTAGTAGTGCAGGCCTTAGCTCTCACTAAAATACTACACAAACAGGAAGTGACTGCAGAGGGAGCGGAGCTGAGAGTCAGTAGTCGGGCGAGGGCTCCCTCTGCTGGCGTAGCGTTACAGAACCCCTCCCTCTAGGAGCGACTCCTGGAGCTCGATGTGGAAGGGAGGAGTTCAGGGTGGTGGGATGGAGGGCCAGGACCATAGAGGAGAGGCAGTCCAGGACCATGAAGCGGACGTGGTCCTGGTTCGTGGAGCGGAGGCGGTCCTGGGGCGTGAAGCAGAGGCGGGCCTGGGCCATGGAGCGGAGGCGAGCCTGGGGCGTGAAGCGGAGGCAGGCCTGGGGCGTGGAGCGGAGGTGGGCCTGGGGCGTGGAGCTGCGAGGGCCTGGAGAGTTGAGCTGCGGAGGGCCTGGAGAGTGGGGCTGCAGAGGGCCTGGAGCATGGATCTGCGGGAGGCTTGATGAGTGGAGCAAAGATCTGTCTGGAGGCTTTGGTTCAGCAGTCATAGATGTGTCATATACCCACAGTGAGTCAGGAGGCCCAAGCTCATGAAGTCCTGACAGTTCATTAAATCCCAGTGGGTCAGGAGGCTTAGGTTCAGGAGGCACTTGCCATGTATTCAACCCCAGTGGGTCAGGAGGCTTGGGTTCAGGAGACACTGGCAGTTCCTTTAACTCCTGTGGGTCAGGAGGCTTGGCTTCAGGAGACACGGGCAGTTCATTTAACTCCAGTGCGTCAGGAGGCTTGGGTTCAGGAGACACTGGCAGTTCCTTTAACACCAGTAGGTCAGGAGGCTTGGCTTCAGGAGACACTGGCAGTTCCTTTAACTCTAGTGTATCAGGGGGCTTTGGTTAAGGGGGCACCTGCAGTTCATACAGGCCCAGTAGACCAGGAGGCCTTGGATCAGGAGTCACTGGCAGTAGGGGTGGGCGGTACACCGGTGTCATAGTCATCACCGGTGTGACATTGCGCCACGACATGGATTTTCTAATACCGTCAATACCGTGATAAATCAATTATGCGCCTTGAACGGCTGCATTTACATCAATAATGGCTAATTCTAAATAATAAGGCATTCAATTTTCTTCAAACGTTCAGTGTGGTCTGAATACATGTCCTTATACTACAGGGCTCGAAATTGCAACCATTTTGGTCGCATGAGCGCCCGAAATTAATCTATGCGCCCTCATAATATATTGGGAGCATTTGTGTGTCTGAATTAGGGCTGTGACGGTAATGGAAGAAATCATGCGGTATGTCGGTTAACCGCGCAGATATATAAAAATAAGCATTTTTAACACACCGCTGTAATTTCTATATCCCAGTCCCTTTATCAACATGTTTAATACAAGTCATTATTTTAAAGATTATGACTTGAGAATATGATTTTACCTCAGCGCTGCACTTTTCTCCTTCCCTCCCACTGAGTTCAGGTGACGGAGTGTTGTGAAGTAGTTAAACTCTCCTCAGTTTAATTTACAGTGTCAAACTGGCACAGGAATATCAGTATATTAATATAGGCTTTGCTAAAATGCTGGTCAAATGTGTATTTTTTTACAGAAGCTATTAACAGACGCGCATGCTGCAACCGGTGATGAGTCAACAATCGCAATATTTTGACTTAAAGTAGGCTATAGCATATAATAATTTTGTGTAAAGACATTTATAAAAAATGTAGCTAATATATCACAGGGGTTTGTGTAGCAATTACAGTGGAGCATTAATTAAATCCTTTTTTCCCGTGGAGCGAAACAAACACTACACAGTTGTGTAGCGGATGGGACGCACAAAAATATACAATTCAGATATTTTCGTCGGCAGAAAAATATTCTTTGAACGAATTTTGTTTTGTACAATTTGTATCTTAGTTTTTGTCGGTCAGTTATTTACAAAATAAACAAGAATAACTAATAAACTGAAGTGAAGCGATGTGCCTCAGGGTCCGCTAAATGCCGCGGCCAAAACACAAACTAAATACAATCGTAATATAAATAAAATAAAAGTGAAATATTCAGTTTCGAATAGGCTGCTCTTTTAATTTTGATCATACAGTTAACAAAGATTCCATATTCGAAACTGAATATTTCACTTTTATTTTATTTATATTACGATTGTATTTAACAGACCAGTTTGTGTTTTGGCCGCGGCATATAGCGGACCCTGAGGCACATCGCTTCACCTCAAAGTTTATTAGTTATTCTTGTTTATTTTGTAAATAACTGACCGACAAAAACTAAGATACAAATTGTACAAAACTAAATTCGTTCAAAGAATTTTTCTTCCGACGAAAATATCTGAATTGTATATTTTTGTGCGTCCCATCCGCTACACAACTGTGCGTGTTTGTTTCGCTCCACGGAAAAAAAGGATTTAATTAATGCTCCACTGTAATTGCTACACAAACCCCTGTGATATATTAGCTACATTTTTAATAAACTTCTTTACACACAATTATTATATGTGTGAAGATCAGCTCATAACGAGACTGAGCATTTACAATGACCCAAACCAAAACTTTTAAAGAGCGATAGAAGTGAGACTGTCTTTTGTCCGTTCTTCCTTGAGATGTATATTATTTTGCTATTGAAAGTAATACCATGATATTATACCGTCACCGTTCAAAAGATGAAATACCGTGATATTAATTTTAGGTCATATTGCCCACCCCTAACTGGCAGTTTGTATAACCCCAGTGAATCAGGGGACTTAGGTTCAAACAGTTTAGGCAGCTTTGGGAAGTTACATGGCTCTGGCAGCCATTCGTAGAACTCAGGTGGTAATTCTGGCCCTTTGTGGAACTCAGGTGACAGCTCTGGCCTTTCGTGGGACTCAGCGGACGGCTCTGGCCTTTCGTGGGACTCAGGGGACGGCTCTGGGCATTCGTGGGACTCAGGGGACGGCTCTGGCCATTCGTGGGACTCAGGGGACGGCTCTGGCCATTCGTGGGACTCAGGGGACGGCTCTGGCCATTCGTGGGACTCAGGGGACGGCTCTGGCCATTCGTGGGACTCAGGGGCGGCTCTGGCCATTCGTGGGACTCAGGGGACGGCTCTGGCCATTCGTGGGACTCAGGGGACGGCTCTGGCCATTCGTGGGACTCAGGGGACGGCTCTGGCCATTCGTGGGACTCAGGGGACGGCTCTGGCCTTTCGTGGGACTCAGGGGACGGCTCTGGCCTTTCGTGGGACTCAGGGGACGGCTCTGGCCTTTCGTGGGACTCAGGGGACTGCTCTGGCCTTTCGTGGGACTCAGGTGACTGCTCTGACGATTCGTGGGACTCAAGGGGATCTGGCGCGCCATTCGGGAAGGAAGCTCATTTGGCGGCAGCCATTCAAGCAGCTCAGATGGCGGCCATTCGGAAGCTCAGGCGGTGGCCATTCGGGAAGCTTAGGCAGCGGCCATTCTGGAAGCTGAGGCAGCGGCGGCCATTCTGGAAGCTCAGGCAGCGGCCATTCTGGTAGCTCAGGCGATGGCATTTTTGGAACTGGACTTGGACTGGAACTATAGCAGGAACAGACTTGGAACAGGGAGCCATCTTGTGAGCTAGTAGCAGATTAGCGCTTACCCATGCGTGAGCTGGAGGGCTGGTTGTGGCCACTTTGTGAGCTGGAGGACTGGAGTCGGCCTTCTTGTGAGCTGGAGAATGGCAGCGGCCATCTTGTGAGCTGGAGGACTGGACGCAGCAATCTTGTGAACTGGAGAACTGGAGGCAGCAATCTTATGAACTGGAGGACTGGAGACAGCCATCTTGTGAGCTGAAGACTGGAGATGGCCATCTTGTGAGCTGGAGAAGACCCTGGCATTGCTTGAGGAGGCACTGGCGTGGCTTGAGCAGGCCATGGCATAGCTTGGTGTGGCTGGCCCTGGTGTGGCTGGAACAGGCCCTGGCATGGTGGGAGCTGAGGTTTTGCCGTGTTCTTCCACTGGACCCACAGTGAGAGAAGAACCACTGATAAATAACAAATAGTCATGTACTGGGCCAGTGAAAATTATTTTTCCCCCTGGCAGCCTTGATCTCCATGGTTCATTAAGTCTGTAGGGAATCAACCTACATTTTAAGATCAATCAGGGATTTATTAGCTCCTTTCAATGAACCAGATTTTGAAGATTCGAATGATTGATTTGACTCAATTGAGTCAGACTGAATGAGATTAAAAGATTCACACTTTGTCAACCATTTGTCCTGCAAATAGAAGCATCGTATTTTACCAATCTTGTTAATATTATTTACGTGGCCAACGATAATAACATAACACAGTATTGGGTTAACTTTAGCAAGGTAACAAGATCTACAGCTCGAGGCAATGACTTAGAAGCACATAAACAAGAACACAGTTCTTACAAAATGAGAACAAAGATTTATTGAGCTACACTACGATACATGAAACAATACGTAATAAGCAAACAACAAACAAACGCACACACACACACACACACATACACACAGAGGCAGTTCAGAGGATGTAAGATGAGTTGAACACAACCGTCCCAAATTAATTCTAATACTTCTTACAAGATCTTAGAATAACACCTGAGAAACCACAAAAGCAGAGATATGGCTTATCTTCAACTGCTTAAGATCAATCTGCACCAGATCAGCAAGAGACAACATTAGTTTGTGGTACTTGCGCCCATTTTGCCGAAGTCGAATTTCCCTCGCCGGCTGGCCTCAGGGAAACACGGTACTCCTGATTGGCTGGTGGCTTCTGTGACGTCCTTGGCACTCCCTCGCTCGTGAGTGGGTTGTTCTGGGTTACCGAGGTGACGGACTGCTGAGAGTCGGTTTGCGGAAGTTCGTGCGGTTTCGGCGGTCCCGAAATTTAAGAGGTTTGCATGGAGAGTTTGTGGTGACCCAATTGCGTGGCGGCGCAGTGTCTGAGCAGGCAAACGGGGGCAGAAAGCAATAGCATGTGCAAGCTAGCTAATGCAAAAAGCAAAGTTTCTTTGTTGCAGGGTGTTTTTAAGTGACCTGGTTTGGTCCATCCCCATGGCACTGTCTTTCAATGAGCAGTTGCCATGAGGGGCGGGGCCACGCCCCGTACCATCGTAGAAAGGGTCAATAATTAACACACTGCATGTAGAATTCACATGGTAAGTTTTGTGACTACACAAATGGTTACAAGACGAATACTGTTTGTGCTACTAGTTTTCATTTACACCAATGTATTGCAAATGTCACTAGCTTTCGTTCAATACCAGACATCATACATTTCAGACACATACAGATAATTTTAATCTGCTATAAGGGTTAAAACAACACATTAATTAACCTGGTTGGTTGGAATAAACATAGCAGATAAGGAAAACCATGGCATATTCAACAATACATCTTAGTTTTGACATTTTAAGAGTTGTTTTCATTCGTATGCATTTTCTCTTTGTCTCTACGAAATTGTACATCTGGCAGGATGTGCCCAAGGCGAGCACATGACCATGTAGAGGAGTCATTCAAAAGTCTCGTGAGGCCGTTCCCGCTGAAAATCCTCTAAAGCCCCATTGTTTAAGTTTATTAATCATTTACTAGTTAGCTGAAGGGTAGCAGAACATTTGCCGCCAAAGTATTGATGCAGCAATTCAAGTCAATCAGCGCTGTTATCGTGATGGTATAAGCCCTCAAGCCAGTTCAATGACAGACAATTTGGCACCCAGTTACTGAGATTTCAGATTCAACTCGTGCTATTCACTGCGATATGCCTATAAGTTACTTCAAGTCCATTGCGAAAAATGTCCTTTAACGCCATTTCATTAAAATCCACCAGGTAACAAAGTTCACAAAAATCAGCAACATAGTGCTCAATAGTCCTCTGGCCTTGAGACAGTTAAAAAATTTTGGCTACTGGGTTTATGGCTGAGTTTAGTTTCTGTAGCTTACAGGCTTGAAACTTCTGCTGGATTCAAGGGAGGCGAAGTATTCTGTAACATGGGGTCTAAGACAGTATTAGAATCCATATGCAGAAGTTTTATGAAAGGGTTTAGGCAGAGACATCAGTGAGTAAACAGGCAGAAAGTCGGCAACACCTAAGCAGTCCAATCCAGTCAACAAACACAGGGGCAAAGCCAGACGACATAGTGAGAGTGCAGGCACAGGTTCAGTATAACAACAAACAGTCCAAAACAGAGCAAGAGGGCAAAGACAGATAACGTACTTGATCAAGGCAGGCAGGGTCATACACAGGCAGGCAGTCATGAAAGTCTCTTGGAAACCGCTTGGTAGTGCAGGTAGACTGGCAATACTTCGCAAACAAGTGTGGCCTTAGCTCTCACTAAAATACTACACAAACAGGAAGTGACTGCAGAGGGAGCGGAGCTGAGTCAGTAGTCGGGCGAGGGCTCCCTCTGCTGGCGTGGCGTTACACAAAGCAATGAGATTTTCACTGTATGTTTTTTCTTCTGGAGAAAGTTTTTTGTTTTTTCCGGCTAGAATAAAAGATGTTTTTTTTATATAATCATTTCAGGGTCAAAATTATTAGCCCTTTTAGGCTATATATTTTTTCGATTGTCTACAGAATAAACCATCATTATACAATAACTTGCCTAATTACTCCAACCTGCCTAGTTAACCTAATTAACCTAGTTAAGCCTTTAAAAGTCACTTTAAGCTGTATAGAATTGTTTTGAAAAATAACTAATCGAATATTATGAACTGTAATCATGGCAAAGATAAAATAAATAAGTTATTAGAAATGAAAAATAAATAAATAACAGGGAGGCTAATAATTCTGACTTCAACTGTATACATAGTTATAATTACGGCCCCGTTTATTTTTTCCCCCAATTTCTGTTTAACGGAGAGATGATTTTTTTAGCACATTTCTAAACATTTCTAATAACTGATTTATTTTTCTTTGCCATGACTACAGTAAATAATATTTACTAGATTTTTAAAGAGCCCATATTATACATGAAATAGGGTTATATTTAGGTTTTAAGGGTCTCCAACAAGTCTAATATGCATGCAAGGTCAAAAAACACTTTCATGGTCTTATAATCTGCATTTATTTTACTTAATTATCCCAGCTCCCATATGATTCGTTCAGCGATTCATTGTACCCAAACCCGTCCTCAGCGCGAAGCTAATCTGCGCTGATTGGACCGATGACAGCCTGTTGTGATTGGTCGAAACTGACAGCCTTCAGCGCGAGACAGAGAGAAATGCCCAGCAGCTAATCAACAATATAAAAGTAGTCACAGTGCATACACGCTTCATAGTGTAAGGTGTGGATTTTGGCTGCCAGTGGGTGAATGTAAATACAGACGATGGACTTAAAAAAACAGACGACAAACTATTTTATTGAGCAAAAACTCCAAGAACTGGCGAGGAGCCCGTCACCTGCTCTTTTCACACACACACAAACACCTCCTCCTCCTCCTTAGAAGACACAACACCAATAGAGAGGGAGACGCCCGCGACACCTCCCGCGTCCTCGGTTATATCTGCGACACCCCCCGGTCCTCATGTTGCTAACGGGTCACTTTCGTTTTCACTTTCGGATTGAAGGCGGCTTGATCGTCCTTAACCTAGAGCGGCAGTTCAGCTTGCTGAACCGGCCCTGCGCAACACACACACACACTCACCGTTCGCCTAGACTAGAGCGCCAGTTCAGCTTGCTGGGTGCAATTTAGACAGCTCCCTTGAACCTAAGCTGAACTATTTTAAAACTTGACCGTTGCATGTGTGTAGGAAAGCTGACGATCCGTAAAACAAAGCGGCACGCGTCGCGTTTTCAACGTGGCTTTACACGCGTTATGAGAAAATAAAGAGTTAACCAGATACAGTACACGCGGGTAACAATTAACAAAACACAACTAAATTGCAAGCTAGAGTAAACGAGGCAACAGTTTTAATCGCACATTACACACTTGTGAAATGGGGGAAGAAGAAACTGATTCATGATGCACTGATCCATGTTCTGACAGTCTTTACTGGTCCTTCCTTTTACAAACCAATGAAGTCTTCTTTTTAAGCATGTAATTTCCAGAAGCACTCGATCTGCTCAAGGGGGCTATATTGCTGAGGTTTCATCTTTAATTACACTGTCAATAATATCCATCTGCACAGCATGACTTCATTCGACCGGTGTCTGTGTGCGTCTCTGTGTGTGTGGGGCTTTTTTTCTGTGTTAGTGGGCGAGGCCGCAGGTTTCAAATGTCCCGGGTTTGCGCGCGCAACTACTTGTGTTTCGTAGCCGCGTCATCACGAAACACCTAATGACTCGTTATCAAGACAAGTCTTTTATAGATGAATCAATAGTTTTAAACACTGTACACTTTCAGATTTAAGCCTTAGCTGGATATTTCACTTCATTTAGAGCTATGTTACACACTATATGGAAGGGCATTTTCAAAAACCCATAATATGGGCTCTTTAAGACACTTTTATTCAGCTTAAAGTGACATTCAATGGCTTAACTAGGTTAACTAGGCAGGTTAGGGTAATTAGGCAAGTTATTGTATAATAATGGTTTGTTCAGTAGACTATCAGGAAAAAAAATATATAGCTTAAAGGGGCTAATAATATCGATCCTAGAAGGGTTTTTAAAAAATTTAAAACTGCTTTTATTCTAGCCAAAATAAAACAAATAAGACTTTCTCCATAAGAAAAAACATTATCAGACATACTGTGAAAATTGCCTTGCTCTGTTAAACATCATTTGGGAAGTATTAAAAAAACAAAAATTCAAAGGGGGCTAATAATTCTGACCTCAACAGTATATATATATATATATATATATATATATATATATATTATATATATATATATATATATATATATATATATATATATATATATATATATATTTTTTTTTTATTTATAAGATGTTATTTTTTTCTGACCTCTTCATCATCATCTTCAACACCTTATGCAATGTTAGGACGTGGAAGGCAGTAGAGAACCCCAAACTTCCCTTTACCACAGGGTGTCTGTGGGGTTGTAAAAGGTAGTAAATTAAATCAGCCAAAATTAAGGGCATTAAAAATTAATAAATTCAATTAAATTTTTTCAATTCCCCTTTATTTGTATAGCGCTTATACAATGTAGATTGCGTCAAAGCAGCTTCACATAAAAGGTCATAGTAAATAGGAACAGTGTAGTTCAGTTTGTAGTGTTTAAGTTCAGTTCAATTTAGCTCAGTTCAGTGTGGTTTAAAAATCACCACTGAGAGTCCAAACACTGAAGAGCAAATCCAACAATGCGCAGCTCTACAGATCCCGGACCATGCAAGCCAGTGGCGACTGCGGAGAGGGAAAAAAAACTTTACTAATTAGCGAAAGTGAAGAAAAAAAACCTTGAGAGAAACCAGACTCAGTTGGGCACGACCATTTTAATTTCTCCGCTGGCCAAACGTCTTGTGCAGAGCTGCAGTCTCAGCGGCGGAGGCTGGAAGCTGGCCTCAGCGAAGACTCGTCTGTCTCTGGAGCGTCACAGGAATCAGTCTCATGTTCTCCACTACTCCATGACCACCACAGTAGCTGCTCAGGATACGGCCTGGTCCAGGATATGGAAACCTTGGGATCATCTCGTCATTGGTCTTGGATCGAATCAGTGACTCTGCATAGTGTGAGGGCCTCGGGAAGAGTATCCCCATGTGGAAATGGAGAATAAAGAGAATAATTAGCGTAGCTGCTGTTCATAGTGTATATAAACAAGATGCAGAACCTGTGTGGAAGCCCGCTAAGTGGTGCACTGAGTGTATGCTTTACTAAACATATAGGTCTTTAATCTAATTTTGAATTGGGAGAGTGTGTCTGAGCCTCGGACGTTATCAGGAAAGCTATTCCAGAGTTTAGGAACTATAAATGAGAAGGCTCGACCTCCTTTACTCGACTTAGCTATTCTGGGTACTACCAGAAGCCCTGAGTTTTGAGATCTTAAAGAGCGAGTTGGATTGTAGCGAGACAGAAGATTGGTTAGATAAACAGGAGCTAGATTATTTAAAGCTTTATATGTAAGAAGCAATATTTTAAATTCAATACGAAACTTAACAGGCACCTAGTGTAAGGAGGATAAAATTGGGGTGATGTGATCAAATTTTCTAGACCTGGTAAGAACTCTGGCAGCTGCATTTTGTACTAATTGAAGTTTGTTAATAGAGGATGCTGGGCAGCCAGCAAACAGTGCATTACAGTAGTCCAGCCTAGAAGTCATAAAAGCATGGACTAGCTTTTCTGCATCTGAGATGGATAGCATACTTCGTAACTTAGCGATATTTCTCAGATGAAAGAAAGCAGTTTTTGTGACATGGGATATATGATTTTTAAAAGTTAAATTGCTGTCTAATATGACACCCAGATCTTTTATAGTAGAGCTAACGCTAACTTGTATCCCTCTAATTGTAGGTCGAGTTGTGAGATCTGCTGTGTACAGGATTTAGGCCCAATAAGTAATAATTCCGTTTTGTCTGAGTTTAAGAGAAGATAATTGTTGGTCATCCAGTCTTTAACATCTTTAATACACTCAGTTAGCTTGGACAGTTTAGACGTCTCGTCAGGTTTAATTGAAATATATAATTGAGTATTATCTGCATAGCAGTGAAAGCTGATCCCATGTCTTCTAATAATGTCTCCCAGGGGTAGCATGTATATTGTAAACAGCAAAGGGCCTAAAACTGATCCTTGAGGCACCCCGTATTTTACTGGGCTGACTTGTGATGGCTGTCACAAGTCACAAACTGTCACAAACACAAATAAGTCACAAAAAATATTCACAAACTGGTAACGGTCAGCTAAGTATGACTTAAACCATTGTAGGGCCTGTCCCTGGACACCTGTAGACTTTCCGCACTAAAATCGTGTAGAACTAATAGCGAGATGCACCCTTGGTCAGCAGCTAAGAGTAAATCATTGGTTATTTTCACTAATGCAGTTTCTGTACTGTGATGAGCTCTGAAACCTGACTGAAACACTTCAAAAACATTGTTCGTCTGCAAAAAGGAGCATTAAGCATAAGCAGAAACAACTTTTTCTAGTATTTTAGACATAAATGGAAGATTTGAAATAGGCCTATAATTAGCTAAGTTGCTGGGGTCCAGTTGTGGTTTCTTAATAATGGGTTTAATAACAGCTAGCTTGTAAGGATTTGGAACATGGCCTAAAGATATAGAAGAGTTGATAACGTTAAGAAGAGGTTCTCCTATAACAGGTAGCAATTCTTTCAGTAACTTTGTTGGAATTGGATCCAACATTTGTTTAGAGCTATTTATAATTTTATCTAGCTCTTCCTGTTCTATGATTTTAAAGCACTGTAGGTTATTTAGATTCAGTGGAATGTTTATTGGATCTGAAGTATAGGGCGATGCAGAAAGTTTAATATCTCCTATTTTCTGTCTAAAGCCTTCTATTTTATCATGGAAAAAATTCATGAAGTCATCACTACTAATTTGCGGTGGAACGTTTTGTTCCAAAGATGACAGATTATTTGTTAATTTAGCGATGGTGTTAAATAAGAATCTAGGATTGTTATGATTATTTTCTATCAGTTCGCGGAGGTGCTCAGTCCTGGCAGATTTTAAAGCCCTCCTATAGCTGGACATACTGTCTTTGTACGCAATTCTAAAAACTTCTAAATTAGTTTTTTTCCATTTACGTTCCAGGGCACGGGTTGCTGTTTTGAGAGCGCGGGTATGATTATTATACCATGGTGTAGTTTTATTCTCTCTAGCCTTTTTTAGTTTGATGGGTGCCACAGTATTTAGAGTGCTAGTAAAGATGTCATCCATACTGCTGGTTACTACATCAAGGTCATTTGCGTTTGCGGGTGCATTTCGAAGTAGAGAAAGATCAGGTAAGTTATTTATAAATTCATCTTTGGTGGATGGAACAATAGTTCTACTAGGGCGATATATCGGAGCGGATGTGCTAATTTCAGGTAAACACAGCTTATATAGTAAGAGGTAGTGGTCTGTAATAGCATCACTTTGTGGTATAATGTCTACATCAATGACCTCAATTCCATAAGACAGAATTAGATCTAGTGTATGCTTTAAGCGATGGGTTGGACCTATAACATTTTGCTTTATCCCTATTGAATGTAGTAAGTCCATAAACGCGAGCCCTAATGTGTCGTTAGCGTCATCTAAGTGGATGTTAAAGTCTCCTACAATTAGTATTTTATCAGTTTTAACTAGTAAGTCAGAGATAAAATCAGAAAAGTCGTTTAGAAAATTGACATAGGGTCCTGGGGGTCTATATATGGTGATTAGAGCGAGAGATATCATAGGTTTTTGCATAGTGTTGGAAGCATAACATTAAGCGCTAATACTTCAAAGGAGCTAAACATAAGTCCGTTTCTCTGATTAACATTAAGAATATCACTAAAGATTGATGCAACTCCACCACCACGACCAGTTTGACGAGCCTCATGTTTATATAGGAATCCTGGAGGAGTTGCTTCATTTAAACTAATATAGTCATTTTGTTTCAGCCAGGTTTCAGTGAGACAGAGTGCATTAAGACTGTTATCTGTTATTATTTCATTTATGATAAGTGCTTTAGGTGCTAGTGACCTGATGTTTAGGAGACCAAGCTTTATGAAATTTGTATTTTCACTTTTAAGTGGTTTTTCTTGTTTAATTCTTATTAGATTATTTCTGGAGGACACAGTACGTTTGTTTCTTGATCTAATAATGCGAGGAACAGACACAGTCTCTATGGGGTTAGCTAGGTATGCATTACTGTTTATGTGGGATAAATAGGAGTCTGTATGGCTAAATTGTGAATTTTGTGAATTTTTACTTACTAGTCAGATATAGTGAAGTACGTGGAGGATGACGGCACCGAGGCTCTCGGCAGCGCTCAGGATAGTAGGTATCTGTGCAGAAATATTCTTAACTCAGGCACCAGGGAAGTAGAAAGTGCGTACTTTGTTACCTTTGGAGGAAGCGGAGCGGACGTGGCGCACGATTGAGTCGCCGATGATGGCCACATCGCGACCCGTCTCGCGGAGAGGGGCGAAGCTGTTCTCCGTGGGGATCTCGAACACCGGAGGAGGAGACGTTCTGCCCCGGGACCTGGTAAGCACCTTACGCGGCTACACCCAGGGACCGTGGTAGCCGGGTGTTGGCGTGAACGACGCCTGGGCGAACCGCGTCCTCGGTGCGCTGGGCCTGGACTGAGAAGCACGCGGGGTTAAGGAAAAAGGAGAATTGTTATTGTATTGAACACTTACCTCAGACGAGCGAGTACAGGGTAAGAGCATAGCCCTGAGCCCCGCTCGCTTCGTCTCGAGGGAGCGAATCTGGCACTTCACTGCTTCCAGCTCCAGTGCCTCCATCGATGCTTCTCCAGCACTCAAGGACAGACACGCAAGCGACATTGTACAAGGTGAAGAGCTAAGCCAGTAAGTGAGAAAATAAGTGAATGAAAGAGGTCGGTAGCTTTAGCTGACCAGCGGTGCTAGCAGGCTAAAGCTACAAACACAGGCGATGCTCATGTCATCTGATAAGGTTTAAATTGTCAAGCCCAATTTTTTTAGATACATTTTCAATTTGTGTTAAGTGCAGACCTTTCATATAAAATTTGCATGGATTTGTTTATATGTTGAGAATAGGACCTGAGTTATGTAAGGTGGTGTCTGTTAGCATGCGTGCATGCTAAAACAAACTGGGTACCCGGCTGGGTTGCTGGAAAACACGTAGGCGAGCTCGCTTCCATTCAGTAATTAAATTAAAACTTGGGCAAATGCAAATTTGTGGAGATGGAGGACTCAAGATTTAAAGACTGGCTTTGGTCAGTAATTGGCAACACCCATGAGGCTTATTGCCACATCTGCAAGAAGATGATTAATATACCCTGGGTGGGGGTGACTGGCGTCAAATCACATATGGAATTAATTAGCCACCAAGCTAGGATGCGCGGACGTAGCAAGCAGCTTCTCAAATCAATGACCTGTGCTACGGCTGCATCAACGACCTCAACCTCGACTGCTTTGTCCTCAACATTGACAGCTCTCCCGATGCAAACCACTGTCAGCATTAGTCCTAGCAGCATCGTCAACAGGTGCGTGACAGATGTCAGACAGCAGACGCTATGCCCCATCCCCACCTTGCTACATTGCGAGCTGAGGTGCTGTAGTGTTTAGACCTAGCAATTAAAAGCCATGTAGGACTTTGACAAGACTTATTACTGTCAAATATAGCCCAACACTTGGCTCGTGTTTTACGTTAGGTTAATAATGCTATAATTATAGGCTAAGATTGTCTAATAGAGCAATAAGCGCCGCGAAGCCTTGTTTTAGTGGAATCTACTGTAAAACACGACTTTGCAGGACTTACTGCTTTTATAAAACTGTTTTTATAAAATGGTTACTCCATAAAAAATTGAATTTAACTATTTATTTTATTAATAAAATAAACACCAGCAACAAAAAATATATAATTTAAATAACACATTTAGTCCTCTGCCAAGATATGTAGTTCCAAAGTGGTTGCTAAGCAACACATGCAGCAACAAAGCATCACAAACAGCAGTTGCTCAGTCATACTTATGTAATGCGGTTACAGGTGTGAGTATGTGTGGCGTAATTTACAACACACTAACTTTTGAACGTGTTGCTGGCAACAGTCTAGATCAGTGGTTCTCAAACTTTTTTTTTACCAAATTCCACCTCAGAAAAAAAAATTGTCTCCAAGTACCACCATAATGGCCGGCATTGAAATACAGTAGCGTAGTAGGCCTAATTAAGCAGTTACAGCTCTGCACAGTTCAAAAACTAGGCAGATTAATTCATATTATTAAAATTGCCTCTCCAAGTACCACCATAATGGCCGGCATTGAAATACAGTAGCGTATTAGGCCTAATTAAGCAGTTACAGCTCTGCACAGTTCAAAAACAAGGCAGATTAATTCATATTATTAAAATTGTCTCTCCAAGTACCACTATAATGGCAGGCATTGAAATACAGTAGCGTAGTAGGCCTAATTAAGAAGCTACAGCTCTGCATAGTTCAAAAACAGGTCGGATTAATTCATATTATTAATATTTATTATTTTCAGACACTTTAAACATTATAAATAGTTTGAACATTAACATTGCACTTTGCTTACAGGTAAAAAAAATAAATAAATAAAATGTCAATGTTTAAATTAAAATGTGCTTTTAAAAGTTCATTTAAAATATGACACTGTTAAAAAGTAAAAAGAAAACTGCTGTACTTAAATGTAAAGCATTAACAAATAGTAGTAGCCTGTTCATCAAAACCTGAAAATGTTCCTTGGACCTTATAGAAATAGGCTACATGTCATCATATTCATATAAACTCTTTTGATAAATTTTGAAATATTTGTGGCATGTACATAGCTATGACATATTTGTTTATCTTTGAAATCTAAACATTAACTTGTATTTTAAATATACAATTTGGAATTACATATTTAAATTTAAAATTAGATCTGCTTACTGTGCGTTAGAGTAGGCTTTGTGTGTCAGAAAAGCAAGTGATAAAACCATATGTCAACATTGGGATATAAAAAATACAGGACAGCCTATAAACCTGTAAACAGCCGGCACTGATCACATTAGTGTGATCGGTATGCGTCAAAGAGTTGAAAGTGTGTTTTCACTTTTTTCTTTTATTATTCAGAAATTCCTCCGCATAGCACTAGATGGTACCACAGTATGAGAACCACTGGTCTAGATGATCCTTTTCTTCTTTGGTCTGGAGCACCCATTATCTATTTCTTTCCAAAGTACCTGAAATACTGATTCATCTGACCACAGTACAAGTTTCCACTGTGTGATAGTCCATCCTAGATGCCAGAAGCCGAGAGCTGTTAATGACGCTTCTAGACACTGTTAACATAGGCCTTCCTTTTGGCACAGTACAGCTTTAACTGGCATTTGTGGATGTAACTATGTATTGTGGTGTTTGTCAAAGTAGTCCTGAGCCCATGTGGTGATATCGCTTATAGACAGAGATGTATAAAGTACTAGAGACCCAGACTTAAGTAAAAGTACAAGTACTCTATCAAAAAGTGACTTGAGTAGAAGTAAAAGTGCTCTTTAAGCACCATACTTAAGGGGAAGTACTAAAGTATTCAACATTTTTTGTACTTAAGTATTGCAAGTAGTTTATTTCAAAATTTACTACTCAAGTACTGAAAGTAAAAGTTCAAGTATTGTGTAATGTAGTTATTAAAGAATGCAGTCAAAAGACATCATATTGTTTTTTATTTTAAATCTCTTTTTTGGGGGCACGTCATTAAGCAGAACGAAAAGAAACATGACTTACAATACTGTTTTTCTCTCACGCTTGAACCACATATCTGACAGATTATAACAGCTTTAACACACACCTTTCAAAGTTGTGTGTCACAAAAACAGTCCATAATCCACTCAAAACGCTATTGAAACCCATTTTCGGAGCACAAATTACTGGTTGTAAACGAACGTTCTAATTCACTTGATTTTGATTTTATTGTAAAAAAAAGAAAACGTGTATATTACTGTGTTAAATGAAAATCTGAAATATTTTATGGCTTATGGCTATGATTTAGTATTCAAAAATGTTTCATTTTGATTATGTTTTAATTAAATTGGTCTTAAACTTCATATTTTTCATATTTTTATAGTATATTTATTCATTCTGGTACTTTTACCATAAATCTCAACCATTTAGTAGAGGCTGATATTTTAGAAATTATGGGATGTGTTGTGGGAAAATGTATTGATTGTGTTAACTAGCGACATTAGGAGTTAAGAAATGCAATAAATAAAAAAAATACTATTGGTTTTTTCTTGGTGTGACAGTTAAATGGTTACTTGTAATAAAATTGTGTCCTTTAATACAGCAGTAATATATATGAACTGTACCCTTAATTTGACCCGCTCAAAGAAAACACACTTTCTGAATGTATCAAAAAAACTCATGCACAGAAGACAGCATGAGCATTTTTAGCAAATAAACTAATGTAATATTCTCCCGCCTGCTTTTTAAACGCTGACAGGCGAGGTCTTACACCCTTCGATTGGTTATTGTCTTCACCTTCTCAACAGAAAGGGATGCTATCGGCTTTAGAAATGATCCGGATCCACAAGTATCGCTTCAACAGCCAAGAGGAAATGAAAAGTTACCTCACAAACAGGCCAGCGGGTCAAATGTCCAAAGTGAGAGAGGCAGAGATGGAGTCTCACAACATTTCTCTGTAGTAGTGAAATAGCGGCTCGTGTGCTGTGCCGCCTTCACTCACCCTCGCGCCTCCGTCCTTCGCCATAGTATTGCGACACCGCACATAGGAGATAAATGACGTCAGTACGTAATAACCCATTATGATCTATTACTGAACCGATATTGACCATTTTGACACCTCTAGAAACGAGTAACGATGCAGCTCATAAAAAATCTATCGGAGTAAAAGTATTAAACTCATCGAAAATATGTACTTAAGTAAAAGTGGAAGTAGGAGAAAAAAAACAATACTCCAGTAAAGTACAGATACTGTCTTTTAGTACTTAAGTACAGTAGTGAAGTAGTTCCCCTTCGGAAGGGGAACTCCAATGCTATGTGGAAACTTCCACTATGGGGATTTCGTCAGAAACCAATCATCTGAAAGAGTATAAAAACGGGCCAATGAAATGCCAATGAGTTGGCAGCATCAGCGTGCACAGCTGGCGTCAATGACAATCAGTCATGCTATAAAGACGCAGGCAGTGCCATGCTCGACATCCTTTCGCTTTCAGAGCCTTTCACGAAGCTTCTGAGAGAGTATTTGAGGGTATCTCCAACCTGTGTCTACAGAGAGAGATCGAGAAGCAGCTTCTCCTGGTCCAGAGCGCGTATACGCAGTGGCAGATGGTCGAGCTGGGTATTTCTCCCTTGCCTGGCGACCTTTGGGTCTGGTCCTCCAAGAGCGGTTTGTATATAGGAAAAAAGCTTTCCTAAAAGAGCAACACGGTCGTGCAGCGCGTCTTTTTCAAGACGTCACTCCGACCGTGCGTTTCTGGATGCGGTGGTTTCCTATCCCCGGATGATGGGCACGAGCACAGCGTTTCATGTTTGGGGGTCCAGCATGTTAATGCGGTGCTCGTGGGCTGTGCATGCCATCACTGATGTCATGTCTGTTGCGCAGTTAAGATCGCGGCTCGCTCTTGCAAAAGAGCCACCCACCCCAGTTGTCCCCCGCACTGCGGTTGGCACTCGGGCAGATCTGAGGGTTTCAGTGGGAGTAAATCCGCCGCCCCCGGACCGCGGACCTCTCGCTCCTCCACGCGCTCCATCCAAGCTTCAGGTGAAGAGAAGCGCTCCGTCCTTGGATGGTCGCTCTCACCTGATGACACCGGGGGTCAGATGTCCATCGCTGCATCGGAGGATGGGCTGTCATTGTCTGATGAGGATGCGAGCCCGCTCGCTCCCTCCCTCCGGGGTGGAGAGCGCGGCGTTGGCATCTAAAAAGCAGACATGATGGCCGTGCTTTCTCGGGCTGCTTCGGCCGTGGGTCTGGTGATGGTTTATCCCCCAGCCCCGCGGCTGGACCGACTAGATGGGTGTGATGTGGAGGATATAAGAAGGCAAAGCCCTTCAAAGCCTCCCGTCCCCTTCTTCCCGGAAGTGCACAGTAAACTCACGCAGTCCTGACGGCACTTTTTTCTGCCCGATCTGCATGCGCTTCCATCCTCACCATCCTTGGAGGTTGGGCTGTCAAGGTCTGACGAGGATTCGAACCCGCTCGCTCCCTACGGGACTTTGAGCGCGGCGTCGAATCCAGAAGCAGATTTGCGGCTGTGCTTCCCCAGGCTGCTTCGCCGTGGCTGGGGATGGTTTATCCCCTGCCCCGCGGCCGGACCGATTAGAGGGGTGTGATGTGGAGGATGAAGGCGAGACCTTCTAAGCCTCCCCATCCCCTTCTTCCTGGATGGGCACAGTAGGCTCACGCAGTGTGCTGCGTGCGCCTTCCCCCTCACCATGCACGCTATGGCCAACTACCAGCGCTACCAAGCGCAGGCCCGGCTGCGCGAGGATGGTTCTGACCCAGGACTGAGCATGCGCTCCGCACCGCAACCGACTATGCTCTTACAAAAAAAAAAAAAAAAAAAAACGTCGGCTGTGTGTGCCCTGGGAAGGACGATGATCACATCCGTGATCCAGGAATGCCACCTCAGGCTAAACCTGGTGATGTGCGTGACGTTGACAAAGTTCGCTTTCTTAACTCACCCATATCCCAGGCTGACCTGTTCGGCGACACTGGCGGTGAATTCGCCCAGGAATTCACGCCGGTGACAGAGCAGTCGGAGGCGATGGGCGAGGTCTCTATCGGCGGGATTGTATGACCGCTCCCCCCCCCCGAGCCATCCACATCCACTGCTTTTTCGCCGAGGACGCCCGCCTGCAGCTTTGCTTCGCCGCCCCCGTCTCCGGTCACGCGGCTGCGCCGTGCATCGCGCAGGCAACCAGCGTTCCCCGCCCAGGGCGCCGCTAAGTTCGGTAAAACGGACCGCGAAGCGTCCCTGAGGCGGGCCATCTGGGGAGGAGGGAATTTGCTCTTTCCCCGCTGGAGGGCGGGGCACGTTATTTAAAGGCGTAAAATAAAAATAAAAACGCCATCAAATCCTCAGTGAAAGAGCACTTTTCCCCTCCTCCGGATGTGACAGCCCGAACACTGCCAGTCTGGGACGCTATGCCTTCCAGCTCGCAGGATCGGTGCATTTCGCCAATGGCTCACGGAGCGTGGAGGAACGGTTCTCCTTTCTCTCCACTCCCAGCCCCTCTTCTGGAGTTTGAGTGCGAGATGAGAACATCTCCTCTCCTGCTCTCCTGTGGGACCCCAGCGCTCCCCGGATGAGCCCACTCACTCCACGCTGCCCCGCCGCTGGCACGTCAGCGATCGTGCGGGTGGGACCATTTGCGGGGGCTCTGCCTGCCTGGTTAGCCAGGCCAGCCCATCGCAATGGCTCATCCATACGACCAGACTCAGCTATGCGATTCAGTTCGCGAAACGGCCTCCCAGGTTCACGGGCGACCAGGGTCAGTCCTGCGTCCGCCCCTGTCTTGCGAGAGGAGATTGCTGTCCTCCTGGCCGGCCCTCCAGCCAAGATGGAGCGCGGGTTTTACAGCCCGTACTTCATCGTGCCCAAAAAGAGCGGTGGGCTATGGCTAATCCTATATCTGCACATTTTGAACCGCTGCCTTCACAGGCTGCGCTTCGGAATGCTTACGCAGATGCGCATCACGCGATGCGTTCGTCCTCAGGATTGGTTTGCAGCAGTAGATCTGAAAGACGCGTATTTTCATATCTCCACACTTCCACGCCACCGGCAGTTTCTGCGGTTTGCGTTTGAAGGTCGAGCATGGCAATACAAGGTCCTCCCCTTCGGGCTCTCTCTGTCTCCACGAGTTTTCACCAAGCTCGCGGAGGGTGCCCTCACGCCCCTTCGGCTTGTCGGCATCCGCACGCTCAATTATTTCGATGACTGGCTGATTTTTAGCCCACTCTCGGGAGCAATTGATTATGCACAGAGACAAGGTACTCCGGCACCTCCGCCTGTTGGGGTTTCAGGTCAACCGAGAAAAGAGCAAGCTCGCCCCCGTGCAGAGCATCTCTCCTTTCTCGGGTTGGAGCTGGACTCGATGAGAGCGCGCCGAGGTAATGCTGAACTGTCTGAGAGAGTTCGACAGAAAAAAAAGTGGTCCCCCTGAAATTATTTCAGAGGCTCCTGGGGCATATGGCATCCGCAGCCGCGGCCACGCCGCTCGGATTGCTCCATATAAGACCACTACAGCATTGGCTTCACGATCGGGTCCCCAGACGCGCATGGCACGCGAGCGCACACCGAGTGACTGTCACTGCGCTGTGTCGCCGCACCCTCACCCCCTGGAAAGGACCCCTCCTTCCTACGGGCCAGTGTGCCCCTAGGTCAGGCGTCCAGGCAGGCTGTCGTTTCGGCAGATGCCTCCAGTATGGGGTGGGGGGGCCGTGTGTAGCGGGCATGCTGCTGCGGACCTGTGGAGGGGAACCCAGCTGCATTGGCATATGGTAAGTATGCACTTCCCCCAGTGAGCCTACTCGCGCAGTTTCTGTGCAAGGTCAGGGAGGACGAGGGGCCGGTCTTGCTAGTTGCGCCCCTGGCCCAACTGGACCTGGATATCAGAACTCTCCCTCCTCGCGACGCCCCCCCCTGGCGAGTCCCTTTGAGAGAGGACCTACTCTCTCAGGGACAGGGCACCATCTGGCACCCTTGCTTAGTTCTGTGGAACCTCCACGTGGGGTCCATAAGACGCGACGAGGAAGACTTAGGTAACCTACCGTTGACGGTGGTTAATACCATCACTCAGGCTAGTGCACCCTCTACGAGGCATGCCTACGCCCTGGAGTGGAGTCTATTCACTGAGTGGTGCGCTTCTCGGCGAGAAGACCCCCGATCTTGCCAGATCAGTGTTGTGCTTTCTTTCCTTCAGGACAGGTGGAACGAAGGCTGTCGCGCTCCACACTGAGGGTTTACGTGGCCACCATCTCCACTCATTATGATGCGTGGATGGCGGCACCGTGGGGAGGCATAACCTCATCATCCGGTTCCTCAGAGGTGTGAGGCGGATGTTTCCACCCCGCCCCCCTCTTATGCCATCTTGAGATCTCGCGGTAGTGCTACGAGCCTTCGTGGGGATCCCTTCGAACCACTCGACTCCGTATCCTTGAGATTTCTGTCCTTGAAGACAGCTCTGCTGGTCGCGTTGGCATCGGTTAAGAGGGTTGGGTACCTGGAGGCATTTTCGGTCAGTGACTCGTGCCTAGAATTCGGGCTGGCCTACTCTCACGTTGTCCTGAGACCCCGGCCCGGCTATGTGCCCAAGGTTCCTACCACGCCGTTTAAGGATCAGGTAGTGAACCTGCAATCGCTGCCCGCGGAGGAGGCAGACCCAGCCCTTTCATTGTTGTGTCCTGTTTGCGCTTTGCGAATATAGGTGGACCACACTCAGAGCCTTAGATCCTCTGACCAGCTTTTTGTCTGTTACAGTGGTCGGCAGATGGGAAGTGCCGTATCTAAACAGAGGTTGGCCCACTGGATAGTGGATGCCATCTCCCTCGCCTTTTGGGCCAGGGTGAGCCGTGTCCCCCGGGGGTGAGAGCGCACTCCACTACGGAGCATCGCATCCTCCTGGGCGTTAGCACGCGGCGCCTCTCTGACAGACATTTGTAGAGCTACGGGTTGGGTGACACCCAATACATTTGCAAGGTTACAATCTGCGAGTGGAGCCGGTTTCCTCAAGGGTATTAGGTAACCCTTGGTGATTGAGGAAACAATTCGGTTGAGGTGTCGAAACACGCTTGCTGCGCCACTCTCCCTAACCCGGAGATACGTGCGGTTTTTCAGCTTTGTCAGTTTAGTTCCCCATTTCTTTGGCGAACACTGCAGAGTTCCTCCGAGGCCCCCAGCACCTGACTCAGCGGAGGAGTCAGGTGTTGGCCCATTACGTTGTCGGCATGCCCGCTGGTCAGCCCGGGTTCTGGGTATAGGTGCCTGGTATGCGTGATCCCCGCTGGCGATCCCATACGTTCACTCAGCCACGGTATAGTCCCCCCTTCTAGGGCAGGCTCGTGTCTTCCCTCCCCGCTAACCATCCTTATGCTAGGACTCCCCCTCTCTGGGCTAGTCCATAGGTTGTCACCAGGTCTCCCCTCTGGGTAACAGGTGAGCTCTGCAGCGTCCTCCCTATCGTGACTGAACGCTTTCCCAACGTACTGTCGTATCAAAACCTATTTTACTGGGTTATTGCGACTCCCCGAAAAATATAACTGTTTCTGAACAGGTAAGTGAGGGCCAGGGGACACGTTGGAAGACTGGAGGTTCTTTCGTTGTGGTGTTTTCCATAGATTTCCCCATAGTGGAAGTTTCCACATAGCATTGGAGTTCCCCATCCGAAGGGGAACGCTACGGTTACTAAAGTAACCCTTCGTTCCCCGAGGGGGAACGGAAATGCTATGTTCCTTCGCCACAACGATTGTCCCTTAGCTGTTGAGCGTGAAAGTCTCTTCAGCTAGAAAAGGATGTCGAGCATGGCACTGCCTGCGTCTTTATAGCATGACTGATTGTCATTGACGCCAGCTGTGCACGCTGACGCTGCCAACTCATTGGCATTTCATTGGCCCGTTTTTATACTCTTTCAGATGATTGGTTTCTGACGAAATCCCCATAGTGGAAGTTTCCACATAGCGTTTCCATTCCCCCCCCCCCCCCCCCCCCCCCCCCCCCCCCCCCCGGGGAACGAAGGGTTACTTTAGTAACCGTAGCGTTCTACTTCGTTACTATACATCTCTGCTTATAGATGAATACAATTGTTTATGCAGTGCCACCTGAGGGATCGGAGATGATGGTTGTTCAGCTTAGGCTTGTAACCCTTGTCCTTTACACACTGCAATTCCTTGAATCTTATAATTATGTTTTGCATTGTCGAAGGTGAAATATCCAAATGTCTTCCTATCTTTCTTTGAGGAACATTGTTTTAAATTTTTCAGATATTTGTTGGCACACTGGCGATTTGCGCATATTTTGCTTCTAAAACACTAAACCTTTCTAGGATGCTGCTTTTGTGCCAAACCATAATTACAATCACCCGTTGACATCAAGTTTCAAATCACATAACTATTTAACAAATTTACTTGAATGCTATCGCAAATCGCCCTATTTCACCTGTTTTTGTGAAATGTGCTGCATGATCAAAATTGAAATAAGTGTTTATTTTGAAGAAGGAAAAAAACAATGAAAATCATGTGGAACACATTAAATAATGTTTGTTGTATTGTCTGCAATGAAATACAAGTCAAAATAAATTTAGAAATCACTACTTTCTTTTTTTACAGGCATTTTCCATACTGTCCCAACTTTCTGTCTGTGGGTTATAGAAATAAGAAAAAAAATTCTAAGGTCAGTTTTAATTATTTTATTTATTTTTTTATCCTTCAAAAGGATTTTGGTGAAATTTTTCCCATCATATGTGGTTTTGTGTTTTGTTCTGGTTTAAGAAGGATGACATAACATTTTGGAGCAAAAATGCAAAATAATAAACCAAAACTTGAAGCTAAAATGGCAAATATCTCCACAGCTACTGTCAATTTTCCAGGAGAACTGACATAGGATGGAATAAATGTGATCCATACAGCGCAGAATATGAGCATACTGAATGTGATGAATTTCGCTTCATTGAATTTATCAGGTAGTGTGCGAGCCAGAAAAGCCAAGAAAAAGCACAGGACAGCCAACAAACCAATGTAACCTAGGACCGCAGAAAAACCTATAGTAGAACCCAAATTGCACTCAAGAATGGTTTTTCCCTTGAAATATTTCATATTTTTGTAGGGGAATGGAGGAGATATTGTTAGCCAAAGTACACAAATTAGAACCTGTATAAGTGTAAGTGCAATAACACTGAGTCTTTGTTGTACAGGACCAAACCATTTCATAATATAATTTCCTGGATGTGTAGCTCTAAAGGCCATTAACACCACTACTGTTTTTCCTAAAACACATGAGATGCATAGGACAAATGTGATCCCAAACGTTGTATGACGCAACATACAGGACCACTCAGTCGGTTGACCAATGAAAGTAAGTGAACAGAGGAAACACAAAGTCAATGAGAAGAGTAGCAAGAAGCTCAACTCTGAGTTGTTGGCTTTTACAATGGGAGTCTCCTTCTTGCTGTAAAATAGAATGGCAACCAGCACAGTTAATCCTACTCCAAAGAGTGAGAAAAAGACTAGAACTACACCCATAACTTCTGTGAATGACAGAAACTCTACAGTCTTTAACACACATTTATTTTTCTCAGCATTAGACCAGTATTCCCCTGGACACTGTTTGCAGTTAACTGAATCTGGAAGGAAAGTTATTACAGCAATTAGAAATAAAAGTGCCGATGTTTTATACAGTTAATGTGTTAAGACATTGCTTGTGAGAAGGGCTGAATATTACCTGTGTCATTACTGATTTCTCCATCTGCACATGGAATACAGTCATAACAGCAGACAGGCCGCCCTTTCTGTACAGCCTTCCTGGTACCGGCAGGACAGTTCTCACTACACACAGACTTTGGCTTCTACATAGAAAGATGTATGTTGATATTAATTAAAATTTGAATTTTTAAAGCATTACTGAGTATGGCATATGTGAACTAATAAAAACACAAAAGAAAATGCTGTGGACTGATGAATAAAAAAGTCTGTAACCAAAGTAATCTGAAATTGTTTCAGAAATTCTGTAAATTAATACATTTGCCCCACTTCTTTGTCAAGTCTTATGGCTCGTTTCCACTGACTGGTACGGTTCGGTTTGGTACGGGTCACCTTTATCAGGCTTGCGTTTCCACTAACAAGGGTACCCTTTTGGTGGGCGTGGTGTATGACAGAAAGTTTCAGTCGACGTCATTCTAGCTCGAGAAAATGTCTACAATAAACCTGTATGGGTCGTTCACATATCATATGAGAAGCACTTCTCACAAAACAGATGCTTTACACACATAAATACTTGTGTATAAATGTTTATTACTAACTTTTCTATGAACATGAGTTGATTATAACTGCAGATCAAAGACGTAGGCGAAACAGCCTACTGTAACGTCTGTAATTATATTAAATAACTAAATAAATGAACATATATAAACACAAACAGCCCCTTATAGTCTCCGATATGTTCCCAACTACAGAAGAACTACATAAAGTAGACATTTCTCCCATATTTAATGTGCTCCTTTTTTCCCGGCTTCTCCTTTGTTTCTTCGCGCTTCACTCTCGCGTTTGTCAGTGTCTGACAGGATCGGGTTTTAAAAGCACGTCAATAATCAAGCGCAGGTTATTATCATCAGCTCAAGAAGTTTGTTATTTCAGATATAATGTTAGACGTGCGCGAGCGCTAGCAAGAAAGTGAAACCGCTCGCGTCTCAGACTGGCTCGTAAAAAACTACGGGGCACAGGGTAAATCTGCTCTTCTTCTTGGATTTGTGGCTGTCCATCAAGATGACGACAAGGTTTGTTTGAGCCCAGATCGACCATGGCTCGTTATTATATGTATTTATAATTCCGCTAAAATCTCTCGCTGTGTAATTCAAACATGGCAGGTTTTTTGTTTTCATTCTGGCTTGTTGCGTAAGCGAATGACGTATATCTGTAAACCAATAGCGTTCAGCTGCGCGTGTGGCTCCGCCTTTTGGTACCCTTTCTCGTGTTTGGTACCCTTTCGAAAGGGTGCCGAAAAAGTAGTACGGTACGGTTCGGTTCGGTACGCTTTTTGACAGTGGAAACGGCCATAAAAGCGTACCAAACCAAACCGAACCGTACCGTACCACTCAGTGGAAACGGGCCATTATTGTTACTTTTCCATTTTATCTTATTAAATTTTAAATATTTTGGAGGAGAATTAGCTGATTGGAGACAATTATTACCTTGGTCCACAAATAATTAATGTTTGGTTTATTCTTATTCTTAAAAATCCATTTTCAATGTAAAAAAAAAAAAAAAAATCTGCATTATTCTGTACAAACTAGAATTACGTCATGGAGGGATATTGTCCTTCGTAGATAAGCTTTATGATTGATTAAACAAAACTACAAAAGTCCTGCAAGCAGAGAAATTGTTTGGTGTTGCACAGTGCATTCCATTCAAAGAGCTTATCCCTATGCCCTAATGCCTTCAAAATTTGTCACTCGAAAGGGTAAGCTCTATAAAGGAATTAATTCATAGGAATGAGCCCTTCCAAATGGAACACAATTTTTTCCATGCTCCCATAATTAGGAATGGAGCTAAACTCCTGGTTCTATAAGAGCTGGTACCAGTGTTTATTTGTTTATATTTCATTTATTGATTGATATATTTATTCTTTGTGGTTGTTCTAAATGTTATATATTGACATCTAGCTCCCTCAGTTAACAGTGCATTTTTATTTGCCTCAAGTTGTCCTCCAGTCCAGATTATACTTTCAGTGCTAAGAACAAAGCGCTGGTCATCAGGCAGTGAGGCATCAAAATATCCCACTGTTTTAAATTGGATTGATCCATCAGAGTCTTGCTGCCAGTTTATGACTTCATATTGGGCTATTGTGGCACCAGTGCTGTCAAACCACACATGATCTCCCATATTTATGGTGAAATTTATTATTCTTAGCGTGTCAACAACCTGAGAAAACAATGATGTACAGGACAGCATGTCACTTTTTGCAGTCACTTTTACATTGTCAATTTGTATTGTAAACATTACCTGCTGAGGTTGTATTTTTAGGTCTTTCCTACAACCTTTATTTACTTTACATTTGAGTAGACTGTGTAATGCATGAGCCACAGCATAAACTGCTTTGTAGACATTGCTTGCATATCTTTGTTCAGGCACATCTTCATTGTACTTTTTCAGCAAAAATAGATCATGATAAGAATTGCAACTTAATGATGAATATTGAGATGAATTTATCTCAGTCTCTGGGCATGGAAAAGCTGTTTCCCAGAATTCTTTTATGACATAGTTTGAAAAACCTTGAATATTGACCTTTGGTACTGCAAACCCCAGTGATCCTCCCAGAACACGAAAGCTGTTTGGAGTGAGCAAACTGTTTGCAGTTATCCACGCTTCCACGCCAATAATTTGAAGGCCTGTAATGTTAGCATTAGTTAGTTCCTGAAGCAAATTTTCCATTTCCAAACTGGTAAGAAATGCAACAATCACTTTTGCAGTGCTGTTTTTAATTGTGTCAACTACTTTTCTAAGTTTCTCAGGATCTGTTCGATAGAATTTTTCTGAGTACTCCACACAAATCCCCTCCTCCTGAGCTGTATTCAGAAATATTGCCATTCCGTTATTGCCATAGTCATTGTCACTGTTCACAGCTCCCACCCATGACCAGCCAAAGTGCTTGACTATGTATGCAAGTGCTCTGCTCTGATGGTAATCACTAGCAATAGTTCGAAAGAAAGAGGGATGGTTTTTCCTGTTGCTAAGACATTCACATGTGGCTGAGTGACTTATCTGTAAAAAACAAAGATAAAAAAACAAACAATGGAATCCAAGAAACCATCATCAGTATGTAGGTCTTCATTTGACTTGCTGTTCAGGCTATGTTGTACAGTCTCTTACCACTGGTATTTTAAAAGGTCCTGTAGTTCTGGACAGAATCACTGTAGCAGAAGACTCCGTTTCTCCTATGATGGCATGTATGGCAGGCTGTCCCTTACACTTACCCTCAGCAGAAAATTCTTTACCATTCATTAATGCCATAGTTGCACTCATAGAAGAAAGTCTTGAACCACATGTATCATAAATTCGATAACCAATAGAAACATTTGGAAGCAAACTTTGATTTTTATTAATCTCGTCAATGGCAAAGGTCATTGTTTGAGCCATTCTGAAATCCCTTAGATTTACACTGAGAAAAAAAATAAAACAATCTGACTAAATACCAACGAAGGAATTTGCAGAACAGGTTAATGTATAGAACAATACAGTTTTAGATATGCACTGTTATGAGATTATACCTTTATAATTTCATGAATTAAAACTACTTTATTACATTTCAATGCATTATTCTGTCTAGTGTTTTTCAGTAAGTAATATTGCATACCTGGAGCATGATAACAGCTGAGGTTTTACTGTAAACTCAAATGAAGGTAATGTTTCTATGCTATGGATTGGGAAAAGTGCTCCAATAGTTACTTCTCCTTCTTTGGATATCAGTGGATTATTATGCTGTCCCATCATTTGGCAAAGAGAATTTTCTGCTTTTGCTTTTAAAGGAATAAAAAGCAGGAGTGTCCAGATAATGTAAACCATCCCTAACCCCTCATTGAGCTCAACTGAAAATTTCAAACACAGTTTGACCTGATACGGTGTCTGGTTAAATAACTAAATTTAATTAATACGGATGATTGATTGTAAACACAAAGGGGTAAGACATAAGGCAGGTCATGTGGGCTAAAACAGTCAACATTCCAATCTAATCCAATGGTTATTTTCTAAAGCAATTAAATGCAGTAAATTGTATATATGGATGAAACCTTTTTCAATTTGTGCAATAAATCGTATTTTTTACATGAATCAAAAAGGGTTTCCTCCAGATGCTCTGGTTTCCCCCACAGTCCAAAGACATGTAATATAGGTAAATTGTATAAACTCAATCGGCCATAGTGTGTGAATGGGAGATTGTGTGTGCTCCCCAGCACTGAAGGTTGTACTGAAGGGTGTGTGCCATTGCCAGAGAAATTGGTGGTTCATTCCACTGTAAAACCCCTGATAAAGCACAGAATACCTTAAAGGAGAGTGAGTATTATTTGCTGTTGCAAGGAACTACGCTCCTTCTCCTATTCATGTATAATATACAGTATTTATAAGATCTTTAATTGCAGGTCAGATCAAAGAATCTGTATTTTGTTATATTTTTTTAATGTTATGTTTGTTTTTTTTTAATTAATAAAACAAGATTTTGAGTGATTTTATTAATGCAAAATAGCAAGAATTTCAGTCTTTCACCAATTACCAACTTTTATGAAATCCAGATAAAGATCAGCCTTTGTACGGCAAAACAGGAACCCTCAGCTGTATGTTCACAAACTTTAAGCCAAGTATTTTTCTAAACCATTCCATAAAAGTTATTCTACTTAATAATAATAATAAATAATAATTCATTACATTTACAGTTGAAGTCAGAATTATTAGCCCCCCCTGTTTATTTTTCCCCTAATTTCTGTTTAGCATTTTTTAGCACATTTCTAAACATAATAGTTTTAATAACTCATTTCTAATAAGTAATTGATTTTATCTTTGCCATGATGACAGTAAATAATATTTTACTAGATATTTTTCAAGACACTTTTAAACAGCTTAAAGTGACATTTAAAGGCTTAACTAGGTTAATTGGGTAAACTAGGCAGGTTAAGGGAATTAGGCAAGTTATTGTATAATGTTTGTTCTGTAGACAGTCGAAAAAAATTGCTTAAAGGGACTAATAACTTTGACCTTAAAATGGTTCATAAAAAAAAATAAAACTGCTTTTATTCTCGCCGAAATAAAACAAATAAGACTTTCTCCAGAAGAAAAAATATTATCAGACATACTGTAAAAAATGTCTTGCTCTGTTGAACATTATTTGGGAAATCTGCTTTACAGATTGGAGAAAAATCTCCTCAGTTACCACCAGTGTGCAGCATCCACCTGGATGACACAACAGCAGCCATTTTGCAGTAGACTGCACACCACCTGCTGACTTAGGAGAGGAGTGATGAAGCCAATTATGATATGGGGTGGTTAGGACACCATAATGAACAAAGGCCAGTGGGCAAGTTTGGTCAGAATGCCGGGGACACACTTCAAT
Source organism: Danio aesculapii (assembly GCF_903798145.1). Lineage (NCBI taxonomy): Eukaryota > Metazoa > Chordata > Actinopteri > Cypriniformes > Danionidae > Danio > Danio aesculapii. The sequence goes on along the minus strand of NC_079452.1, from coordinate 993,745 downwards.
TTTTTTTTTTTCTAAAAACATTCAGAAATTTAGATGACAACAGAAAGTCAGAACCTCAGTTCAGAATCTCATGTCATCTGAAAGATGGTGCTCATTGATACTCGAGAGTCTCAGTCACCATACTGGAGCACAAGGTCCCACATAGAGCACAGGGAAGGCTACGCACCCCTACTGGCCTCACTAATACCTATTCAGCAGCCTGTTCCTTGTGGCCTCCCATCCAAGTACTAACCAGGCACAGCCCTTCTTAGTTTCAGTCTTCAGGATGTTGTGAGCAAAACTCCCGCTTCACAAGCCACATGACAAACCCTTTACCAGAGTTTCTGAAAATCTTTGTGTCTGGATGAGTTTCCTTTGTGTGCTTGGTTTTCCCCACAGTCCAAAGACATGCAATATGGGTTAACTGGATAAACTAAATTGGCCATAGTGTGTGAATGGGACAGTGTATTGATGTTTCCCAGAACTCAGGGTTTTAAGCTCAGGGCTCTGTTGCAGCAGGAAGGGCATCCATAAGTAAAACATTTTCCAGAGTTTGTGACTGAGGGTTCTTGGTAAAAAAAACAAACAATCAGTCTATTTACCAAAAAGTCCAATTACCAAGTTTCATAAATTCCAGATAAAGATCAGACTTTGCATGGCAAAACAGGAACCCTCAGCTGTATGTTCACAAACTTTGAGCCAAGTATTTTTCTAAACCGTTCCAAATAAAAAAGCAAACACAAAAAAACATTAGTACCCTGCTTTTTTAACCAGTTATTATTACCCAGGTCGCCATAGCCGAAAGCTCCTACTAAACCTTGCTATCCATGTGTTAATTAATGCACAATGATAACTCATGCGTGAGACATCTTAATCTGTTGTATTTTTCCACTTTCTGACTGCCGGGCAGGGTTTCAACAACTGTGCCTTTATCTTGTTTCTTTAAAGGGGTGGTCCAGAATGTAATTTTAAGTATTGGTTGTGTTTATAAGATGCAAAGCAATGTGTGCTCATGCTTCACTTGTAGAAAATCACATTATTTTGTCATATATCTTACTTTGATTATATACAGCTACTATACACACTAACATGAAAACGACTGTCATGTGTCCTAGTTCCTTTGAAAGGCCTGCCCTCAAGAGACTCTGATTGGTCAGCTAACATTATGTTCTGTGATTGGCGAATCGGCTACATGTCACCAGTAAATCGTCACACCTCCACAAGCATGCACTTTGATTCTGCTGTGTAAATACTGTCAATCAGAGTAGCAGTTAGCAATATCTGTTTGAGCCTTCAGAGAAAATGAAAAGTATGAACCTCATGCCTGCTCTCTAAAACAAAATCTGACAATTGTCTGTGACGAGTGAAAATAGGGTGTGGCTCCTTTAAAAGAGATTTTTTGTGTGTGTGTGTGAACAGTCTGTAGATGCATTTAACATGAGAACCACATGTATACGGGCCGATGTTTACTTTTCTTTTTCTCTGATGCTCGAATTAAGTTATTTTTCTGTAATATTCAGTGATGCTAGTGACAGAAGAATAAAGAGCAAGATGTGCAATGCGACCCGTGTGAGCTTTGATTTGATTTTTCTGCTGCAACTAGGCTTGAGCGGTATCCAAATTTTGATACAGTCAAACCTCCTCCCTATTTTACCTCGGTATACAGTATTAACATGCATAATGAAAAATTATGATGTAAGGCTCAGACAGCGTCACCAAACTGTTGGCTTGTGTCTAAACCATTCAGAAACTGAATACCGTATATGCGACTTTTTGTTCGCGGTCACCTGTTTGTCTTGTTCGTATTAGAGATCTGCATGGGGCGCTCTCTCATTCTCACACACAGCACCAAGCCAGCGACGCACAGCATCACGCTCTCTCTCATCTCACACATACATGCACACACACATAAACAGCAACCACGTGCGCGCGGTATTGTTAGACCACCCGCGCCCAATCAAATTACACCAGTTACTGACCGCTCCCGCGCTATATTCAGAAATTTATTTCTGCACCGTAAGAAATCTGGTCTGGTCCCGCAGTACAGCAGCGCGAATGCAGACCTCTAGTTCGTATTTAACACATCTCCCTTCTTGTTTGGTCGAAACTCGAAATACTACTAAACTGAAGAGGTTGTGTTCTTTTTCGAGACCAAGTCACTTGGTGTGCGACTCGCCATCTTACCTCACCTCTCTCTCTCTCTCTCCTCCACACTGTCCCGTGATGACAATCACGCATATGCATTTTTAAATAAATTATATTTAATACTTGTCTCCTATATAAGTGCATTGTTTTTTATGACGGTATAATGGTATTGAAACTAACACCGTTGCTATTTTTAGATCCCGCGGTATACCATATTACCGCCCAAGCCTAGCTGCAAGATGAGTTAGGTGAGTTATCCTGTATTTTTTTACCTAAATCAACTTGCATTACATGTTTTTCACATATAATCGGAAGAAGCATGTGTAAGTAATATGAAATGTGCACATATCTTTTTTGAGTTTATTATCTGAGATGTAGAATGCTGTAAATTGTTTGCAGTGCCAAACAGCATTTTACTATTATTTACATCCTTACTACAACATACCGTTAACGCTAGACACTGCATGTCATAGATCAATTTTAGCAAATTTAGAATACTTACATCTTGTGGCTCACAATTCACAGCTTCTGCTTGTTGGAGCTGCTCCTCTCAGGAGTTTTTAGCCGAATCCAGCACTGAACTGGGAAAGATTCTGGAAGCTGTCCTTTGATAAATGCTAGCTATATATATATATATATATATATATATATATATATATATATATATATATATATATATATGTATATATGTATATATGTATATATATATATATATATATATATATATATATATATATATATATATATTTAGAATTCTCTGGAACAGATATCCCAAGTCTCCCGGAAGTTCCAAATACAGAAACAGAAGAAGCTCTGTGGAAATAGCAGTGCTTGGATGGCATTTTAGCTTTTCTGCTGTAACATTACAGTGCCTCTGGCCACATCTCTTCGCTGTGCCGGGTGTGTGTATGTGGTAAATGCGTGCAACCGGATTTTTTGTAGTAGTATTTTTTGCAGTCCCCAAAGTTTGTTCACTGTAGGCCTTGCATTGAACTTTGAGCATATTACATTCAGATATGTTGTTTATGTTCACACAGCTACATTACATTGATATTGTAGTGGACCACCCCTTTAAAGAAACTCTTTTCTTGATAAACTTCTGTGGTCAGCAGCTGGGCAGGTTTCTAAAACTGATTCCACCATTCAAATACATGTGAATTGGCACTATTATGTCAATGAGATCATTACTGGAAAACGCAGTTTATCTTGCTGACTTTAATACTTTACAATACTTTACATGCTTTGTTCAGCCACTTCCTCCCCTCTTTCTAAAAACATATTATAGACAATACATTTTTGTCTCAAAAAAGACTTGTTACAGGCTTGTTAGATGCTGTTTGACTGGAGAACAACCAACACAGATTTCCAGATTTAATATAAGTCTTTTGTGTGTCCAGAATGTGTCTGTAAAGGTTCAGCTCAAAACACCCATCAGATTTTTTTTATACCTTTCATAAGTTTCTATTTTATAGCTCTGACCAGCAGGTAGCGGGTTTTGTGTACTGCACCATTAATGCTAGTACGTCACGCCCACTGTATCCACGTGCCTGTCAGCTTGCCTTAATTTCCTCCCTCGGCTGCCTCAGACTACAAACAGACATGAAGAAAGAAAATCTCACAGAACATTGTGAGAAATACTACAGTAGTAGTAGTAGTAGACGTTTGGCCAGCGGAGAAATTAAAATGGTCATGCCCAACTGAGCCTGGTTTCTCTCAAGGTTTTTTTTCTTCACTTTCGCCATTTAGTGAAGTTTTTTTCCCTCTCTGCTGTCGCCACTAGCTTGCATGGTTCGGGATCTATAGAGCTAAAACGATGGATTTGCTCTTCAGTATTTGGACTCTCAGTAGTGATTATTAACCACACTGAACTGAGCTAAACTGAACTGAACTTAAACACTACAAACTGAACTACACTGTTCCTATTTACTATGACCTTTTATGTGAAGCTGCTTTGACACAATCTACATTGTATAAGCGCTATACAAATAAAGGTGAATTGAATTGAATTGAATAGTGATGCAGTCCAAAAGTTCTCTTTCCACTGCCTTTACCTCCTCTTCAGATCACTCTTTTTGTGGGGGTATCTTGAGGCACCTAAAAAATAAAAACAATTTTACTTCAGCTTTTAGGACAAACAATCTTTAGACACACAGCTTTTTAATGTACATTAGAACTTCTGTATTCAATGTTCGGTAGTGGAGAACCAGACCATTACTATTGAGACCGACAAGGTTTTAAAACCCATTAAACATCTGCATCTAAACAGACTGCATTCAGTGTAGCTGCAGGCCTGGTCACTAAAACCTGTGATTGCATATTAAGGGGCTAAATGTGCATATGTCGCATTAAGGCTGTGTGTTTAAGTTATTAAAGGGTATGTGGCAGTTGTAGCAATTCACTCTATTTATTAATTGTATAGGAAAGTAAATATTGTACAGAATCGATGAAAAGATATTTGTTAACTGTAGAAAAGCATACAGCAAGACAAATAGTTGTTTAATCTTGTTAATAACAGAAGCATTGTACATCACATCAACTGGATTAACAAAGACAACTTTAAAGTGCCATCATCATGTATTTTATTTTAAATTTACTCTTCGTACAAGGATTATTTACAATTTTAACCCAAAGAATGACCAGTCTGTCAGATAAAGAAGAGTCAGAGATTCAAATAAATAAATAAAGTTTTACTAAAGATAGTTTGCCGTTTAATCAGCAAAAGCCAGCTTCAACACTAGCAATGAGTTTCTAGGTCGCTATGCTTACAATCACAAATCAGTAACTATTATACTCTCTACACAAGACCAGAAAGAGTGTGATTCTGGTAACATCAGGTTCTGATTGGTTAAAACAGAGATAGACAATTCTAAAGATGTATGTCAATGCGGGGTCGTATCTGAATCCAGATAGAGATAACGACAACAGGCTTGGGTCAGGTCGCCTGTAGACAATTAAGAGCTGGTCTCAGATCTGTAGAACTGACCCAGCGAATGCATATACACACACAGTGACAATCTGTTATAAAAAACCAAGGTTGTTTCTTTGTACTCTTAGCTGTCCTTTCGAACTAGTTCAAAACTGGTATAAACAGCATTCAGACTGCTATATTTCTTACTACACAAAATCTATCTTGAATAAAAGGAAAATTGCTTTAAACTGAATATACACATAATAACAATAACATCAAAATCACTTTAGGCAGTATTAACACATAGCAAAACAAATACAAAAACAGTTGTACAGTTGTTTTTAATCATCAAGCCATTCAGTTCCACTCAAGGTCCCCGTGACCTCCTGAAAGTAGAGTTAAAATAGACAGACAAAAAGGCAAATGCAAGCATTCTTATATTATATTAAGCAATGTGTTAACATTATTCATTAGTCTAAATCATTTAATGATTAAATACTGATTCAAATAATCATATTAATAAAGTAATGAGAAAAAGAATAAATATTGATCCATGCTGGGACGGATTGGAAGGCAGAAATCCAAATAAATCAATACAGTGCTTCTAGTTGAAGTCGGTTTCAGTTTTATCCTATTTCATTACGTTCACACACCACAAGATAACACATTTGCTACTGCCCACCTACATTCTGCATGTATGTTTCACGTAAACATAAAACTTAAACCTCCAAACACTTTCACCTTTCACTGCGTGTGAGTTTGCTGGACAGTCTTTTACTGACACCTACAACAGAAGCCCCTATTTCACTGTGATTGAGAAAATGATACTAAACTCCATTTCTCTCTCTCTCACTGTGGTCCATCTGACCTGCTGGTGTGACTTTTCCTCTCCTCTGGGCTGTTACAGCAATACTTCTGAATACAGACATGAGTGGCATCTGCAGAGTTTTCTCCATCGTGTTTCTCCATCAGTTGTGATCACTGCTGCCATTTTTCATTGTCACTTGTCGGTAAGCAGCGCCAGAGCAGAGCCAATCACAGCCCTTTCTGTTGAGCGTGTGACCAATCATAGGGGAGTAAGAAAGAACTCGCTAGATAACGCCCAGAAGGCGAGTGGGATATTTACATTTGTTTATTTGCTATAAATGCTCATGTTGTTCTGTGTATGTACTTGAGTTTTTAAAGAAACAGTTTATATATATGACTGTTTTTATTAAAGGACTAAATTCTATTACAAGTAATATATAAATATCAATATATTCATACATTTTAATACAAGAATTGCTGTGCTGTGAAGAAAATATAAAATTGTGTATGAAAGGCATCGTCAATGCACCGTGATATTGAATTGAACCAAATCGATGGCATGATAATCATAACATAACCGAATTATGTGACCAATGTAGGTTTACACCTGTACTTGTTAGACAGAAGGGGTTTAGAGACTGATTTATCCATCAAATATTAACTACTGTAACTACGCAAGTTATTAGCAGTGCAGTCCTTACTCTTTACCTGAGATTGAAGGAGTGTTGCTTCCCTTTGTCGACTTTTGCCCAAATGAATGCTGTTGGACTAAAAAGCAAAACTTATGCCGGATGTGAAGGAAGACATTACTGAAGGACATTTCAGATGGTTTCAATCATCTGTGGAGTAAGGCTGGTTTAAGTGAACAGCTTAGTGAGAATAGGACACAGCCAGTCCAGATATGAGCTTACAGTACAGCAAATACTCTGTGACATTGCTGACCTTTAGTGAGGAAAATCATGTTAAGAGATAGAGCAAAGTAGACCAGTGAAAAGATGGTGGGACACAGGTTGCAGTAGAAATAACCAGTAGTGGTGAAATGGAGGAATGTTTCATGCAGGCACACAGTGAACTGAATAATACGGTGTTCAGAGGCATTATGGGTGAGAATGAGATCAAGTTCCTTACCTGCTTGGAAAGTTAGATGGCTGTAGACCCGTTTTAGGTCATATGAGCATATTAGAGACAGGCACAGAGATTTTATTAATACAGATAGAAAAATCTAATCTTTTTAGTTAATTACAACCAAAACACACACTTCTAAATAGAAGAAATTACATCGAATGACAAATGACCATACCTATAGATGTAGAAGGAAAATACCGTTTTTTTGGTTGTGTCGTCTCATTTTCAATTTCTGCAACATCAGTCTCTACATTCCCTTTTTCTGCAGACAAAAAGTGTAGAAAAGCATTTTTATAGTTTCCATGAACCAGATAAAAGTGAACAAAAGTGTTTCTTGTAATTGAACTAAACATTCGCAGTATATAATATGTATGAGCACAATATTATGTATTCTTACTGTATCCCTGGTACAGGTAAGTACACACTAGGTTCGCTAATTAAATATATATATATATATATATAATGATCAGGAAGTCCTAAATTCACAATTCAATGTAAATAAAAAAAAAACTGAAACCTCAAGTTGCATACAAAAATGATTGCTGGTATTTTTTTCTTTTTGAACAGTAATTGCAAATACAATACAATAAACAAGTGTGTGTGTGTGTGTGTGTGTACATCAGTGTATGTGTATTTTTTTGATATTTTTGAAACCACCAGTTTCTTATGTCCATTAAGTTCGCGTTGCTGAGGTGAGACCAATTGTTCCCATTCACAGGAATAAAATCCTTTTCAGTCCAATATCAAGTGGAAAAAATCTGAATTGCAGAGTACTACCGAATTGCTGGAAGTCCAAAAATCCAATGCAAATCACGGACTCCAGCTAGGTGGCTCACCATTGTCACGGTTCATGAATCTATGCCCTCATACTGTTGTGTTCGTTGAGTGGGTGTGTTTGTTTACCTTTTCCCTGACAGCGTGGGAACAATCAGCTGATTCACATCAGCTACAGCTGAGACCTGTTACGACTGGCTATTTAAGGACTTCGTGTGCCAGTCTTTAGCATTCAGTCCGTTCATGTGTTTATCCTGTGTTCCCAGGTTTCGTTCTGTGGTCAAGTGCTGATTCTGTGGGATTGTACGCTGCTTGCGTCTGGCTTCTGGCTATCTGCTTCCAGTTGATTTGTTCTTTGAACTTGTCAAAATAAACTTTTATTTGCAATTGGATCCAGTCTGTAGATTTTGTGACAGAACGGACTGAATCACTATGGATCCAGCAAGTATACCCGGTCTCGGAGAATTCCTCACCAATGCTAGTGCTCGTTTGGATCAAGCAGAAGCACATATGCTCAGCACTAACCAAACGATAACAACGCTTGTCAAACAAATATCAGATCTGACCTCACATGTTCGACTCCTTCAAGTAGAGAACCCTCCTTCGGCGGAATCCTCTTCAGCTTCTGGGTTAACAGTCGAACCAGCGCGAGGATCCACAGAGCCCCGACTGCCCACGCCCGCCTGTTACTCCGGTGAGCCCGATCTTTGTCGCTCATTTCTCGCTAAATGCTCTCTTTATATGACATTACAACCCTCATCATTTCCTACTGAAGCTTCTAAAGTGGCATTCGTCATTACGCTGCTTAATGACAAAGCAGCTCTCTGGGGAACCGCAGTCTGGGAGAATAAACTCCCTTGTTGTTCATCGTTCACAGCCTTTTCGGCAGAATTGAGGAAAGTTTTTGATCGAGCGGCGGTGGGCAGAGAAGCGGCTCGGTTGCTAGCAGGGCTACGTCAGGAGGAGTCGAGTGTGGCGGACTATTCCATCAGGTTTCGAACGCTGGCGGCGGAGAGTCAATGGAACACTGTGGCACAATGGGATATGTTCTTTTATGGCCTGGCAGATTACATCAAGGATGAGATTTTTGCACTTGAACTTCCTAAAACATTAGATGAGTTGATCGCGCTAGCTGTGCGAGTCGATGCTCGTCTTCGGAACAAGGCTCAACACAACAGTCACATGGTGTTTGCCACGCCCCTCGCTGGGGAATCCCAGCCGAAGACGTCACTCTTTTCCGTTGAGACGCCGGCCTCTGAGGAACAGCCCATGCAGATGGGTCGGTCCAGGCTGTCACAGGCAGAGAGGAACAGGCGCCGCAGTTTGGGTCTTTGCCTTTATTGTGGAGGTTCTGGACATCTGGCAGCCCATTGTCCGATAAAAGAGCCAGCCCGTCAGTAGGTAAGGGGTTACTGACGGGTGGGGTCACATTAACTAAAACCTCTCTTGCAGCTACGCTTTTGGAGGTCAGGTTGGATTATTCGGGTGAGACATTTAGAACTCATGCACTCATTGATTCAGGAGCAGAGGGGAATTTTATTGACTCTGGATTAGCTAAAAAACTCAAACTTCCTTTGATTCCCCTTTCTAAACCTATTTCTGTTCAGGCCCTCAGTGGGGCACCCCTTTCTTCCATTTACTACTCTACTGACTCTATCAGATTCATTACATCGGGTAATCATTTTGAAAATATTAGTTTTTTTTTAACAGAATCCCCTGTCACTCCTGTGGTTCTTGGACATCCCTGGTTAATGCTTCACAATCCGTATATTGACTGGAAGAATAACTCTGTTATTTCTTGGAGTGAGTGTTGTCATTCGTCTTGTCTTTTGTCTGCCTGTTCTAACGTTCCTCGTCCTGTTTTGCAGGCTGAGAGAATGGATTTATGTAACGTACCACCTGAGTACTCAGACCTGAAGAGAGTGTTCAGTAAGTCTCGAGCTGCTTCCTTACCTCCTCATCGTCCCTATGACTGTGCCATAGAGTTATTGCCAGGTACGTCTCCGCCTAAAGGCAAACTTTATTCGCTTTCTGTTCCAGAAAGGGAGGCTATGGAGAAATATATTTCTGATTCTTTAGCAGCCAAGATCATTCGCCCCTCTTCGTCACCGGCGGGGGCGGGGTTCTTTTTTGTGAAAAAGAAGGATGGTTCACTCCGTCCCTGTATTGACTATCGGGGGTTGAACGCCATCACTGTAAAGAATACCTATCCTTTGCCGTTGATGTCGTCAGCTTTCGAGCGTCTGCAGGGAGCGGCCTTTTTTACAAAACTGGATCTCCGCAACGCATATCATTTGGTCCGCATAAGAGCGGACGATGAATGGAAGACTGCGTTTAACACCCCCAGAGGGCATTTTGAATATTGCGTCCTTCCCTTTGGGCTGTCCAACACCCCCGCAGTTTTCCAAGCATTCGTCAATGACGTGTTGAGAGACATGATAGATCAGTTTATTTATGTCTACCTGGATGACATACTGATATTTTCTTCTTCTCTCCAGGAACATGTGCAACACGTCAGGCGGGTGCTTCAGAGGTTGCTAGAGAATGGTCTTTATGTCAAGGCGGAGAAATGCGTCTTTCATGCACAGTCCGTTCCTTTCCTAGGGCATATCGTGTCGGTCGAGGGAATGCGCATGGATCCAGAGAAGACCCAGGCTGTGGTGAATTGGCCAATCCCAGATTCCCGCAAGGCCCTGCAGAGGTTTCTGGGCTTTGCTAATTTTTACCGGCGTTTCATTCGCAATTTCAGCCAACTGGCCGCACCTCTGACCGCCTTAACCTCCGCCAAAACACCGTTCAGGTGGTCTAGTGCTGCTCAAGCGGCATTTTCCAAACTGAAGAGCTGCTTCGTTTCAGCTCCCATCCTGGTCGCCCCTGATCCGTCCCGGCAGTTTGTGGTGGAGGTTGACGCGTCAGAGGTGGGGGTCGGTGCCATCCTGTCCCAGCGCTCATCCTCGGACAACAAGGTCCATCCCTGCGCTTATTTTTCTCATCGTCTCACTAACGCTGAACGTAATTATGATATTGGCAATCGAGAGTTGCTGGCGGTCAAGCTGGCACTGGAAGAGTGGCGACATTGGTTAGAGGGATCGGGGGTTCCCTTTATAGTTTGGACCGATCACAAGAATTTGGAGTATATTAAGACCGCTAAAAGATTAAACTCTAGGCAGGCTCGGTGGGCACTATTTTTCGGTCGTTTTGAATTTTCTATCTCGTACCGACCAGGCTCTAAAAACATCAAGCCTGATGCGCTCTCTCGCATTTTTGACCACTCTGAGCGCATTCCGACTCCTGAGTCCATCATTCCCAGCAGAATGGTCATCTCTGCTGTTTCTTGGGATATCGAGTCGAGAGTTCGCACGGCTCTTGAAGGGGTAACACCTCCGTCCGAGTGTCCATCGGGTCGGTTATTCGTGCCAGAGTTTTTACGGTCCGACGTTATCCGGTGGGGTCATTCTTCCAGATTAGCATGTCACCCAGGTGTGAATCGTACTATATCACTGATTAAACAAGGATTCTGGTGGCCACTTATGGCTCGTGACGTGCATGATTTTGTTTTGGCTTGTTCGGTTTGCGCTGTTTCTAAGACGTCTAATCGTCCGCCTGCTGGGCTCCTTCAACCGCTGTCAGTGCCCTCGAGACCCTGGTCCCACATAGCGCTAGATTTTGTCACTGGACTCCCGCCCTCCAGTGGTAATACGGTTATTTTGACCGTAGTGGACAGGTTCTCGAAAGCAGCACATTTTATAGCTCTGCCCAAATTACCCTCAGCCAGAGAGACAGCGGTTGCTGTCATCGACCATGTCTTTCGCATTCATGGCCTCCCGAAAGATGTGGTTTCTGACAGGGGACCTCAGTTTATCTCTAAATTCTGGAGAGAGTTCTGTCATTTGTTGGGGGCCACGGTTAGTCTGTCTTCTGGTTTCCATCCTCAGAGTAATGGTCAAACGGAGAGAGCCAACCAAGATTTGGAGCGTACGTTACGATGTTTGGTCTCCCAGAATCCTTCCTCCTGGAGCCAGCAACTCTCTTGGGTTGAGTACGCACATAACTCATTGCCAGTATCTGCTACGGGCCTATCTCCGTTTGAGTGTAGTGTAGGGTACCAGCCACCTGTTTTTCCCAGTCTGGAATCTGAAGTCGCGGTTCCCTCTGCTCACGCCTTTGTCCAGAGGTGCCAACGCACTTGGAGACGGGCCAGACTGACCCTTCTCCAAGTGGGTATTCGCACCAAGGCTAAAGCCGATCGCCACCGGTCTAAGCCTTCCGGTTACGTTGTCGGTCAAAAAGTGTGGCTTTCATCCAAGAACATTCCCCTCCGTACCGTTTGTAACAAGCTCGCTCCTAAATTTATCGGCCCGTTTTCTGTCACCAAGATCATTAGTCCAGTGGCAGTCCGCCTTAAACTCCCTCCGGCGTACAGGAGAATACATCCCGTTTTCCATGTTTCTAAATTAAAGCCCGTTTTTCATACGGCCATTAACCCGCCTACCCCGGTTCCCCCCCCCGCCGCGTCTCGTAGATGGGGAGACTGTTTATTCGGTCAAACGCATTCTGGACTCAAGAAGGAGGGGGCGCGGATTCCAGTACTTGGTGGACTGGGAAGGTTATGGTCCGGAGGAGAGAAGTTGGGTGCCTGCGAGAGACATACTGGATCACTCTCTTATTGATGATTACAATCACCAGGTAAACTCCCCTGAGAGCGTCAAGAGACGCTCCTAGGAGAAGGAGTACTGTCACGGTTCATGAATCTATGCCCTCATACTGTTGTGTTCGTTGAGTGGGTGTGTTTGTTTACCTTTTCCCTGACAGCGTGGGAACAATCAGCTGATTCACATCAGCTACAGCTGAGACCTGTTACGACTGGCTATTTAAGGACTTCGTGTGCCAGTCTTTAGCATTCAGTCCGTTCATGTGTTTATCCTGTGTTCCCAGGTTTCGTTCTGTGGTCAAGTGCTGATTCTGTGGGATTGTACGCTGCTTGCGTCTGGCTTCTGGCTATCTGCTTCCAGTTGATTTGTTCTTTGAACTTGTCAAAATAAACTTTTATTTGCAATTGGATCCAGTCTGTAGATTTTGTGACAACCATCTTCTATCCAGAAGAAAATCAGAGAAAAGAAAACCAAAAACCTGGCCTGCATAAAAACAGGCACATTAATACAGAATTATAATAATAAAAAATAATTCACTTAGCAAATAAAACATAATACACAATACACGTGCATATATGTTCTACATACATACAGTATGTTCAGTCAACAAAATAATAGATAATTAAACATAACATGTTGTTATAGTTTCCATAAAACAATCAGATATCAATTGCAATATTAAGTAAATTGTTAACTTCCACAGCACATGTATTCACATAAAGTACTACATCTTTAATCAGTAATAACATACAGCTACATGTAATTATACTTATGAACTGTTAAATAAGCCTAAACATGAAATAACACAAAATAAACTTCGTTTTCAATTCTAATTGATTTATAAATTAGTACTCACCGAGATTCAATGAACATATCTTTTTTTTTTTTTCAAAATCACAGAAAACGCAATTAACAATACTTCTGCCCTTCTTTTGTGATAATATGGTCCATTCACTTAACTAAAAAGGAAGATTTCACTTTGTGTATGCAGCTAATGCTGTTTCTCTCCATCTCATCTCAATCTCTCCGACTCACTGAAAGTCCCGCTGACACTCTACCTCAGCATAGTGGGGGGAGCTTAAAAATTAACCAATCACAATTGACTCTATGCATGATCTCTTCGCGTTTGTGGTTAGCCCGCAGGACAACTTCCGGTGCAGCACAGCGCTCGCTTTAAGCGGATGGCGCAGGTGAGGATGATAGATAACACTCGCTGTTTCTAAAAGTTTCCTCGGTTTATCGTGAAGGACATTAATCGAATCGTGAGACAGAGAGCTGTCACACCAAGCAGCAAAGAAGAGAAGAGGTTCAAATTCTACATTTCGAGTTACAGTCATCATTTTGAGGGTGAGTATTGTCATGTTATATATACGAATAGCAGTAAAACCTTAGCCGTAGCTGTTTCTCACAGTTCATATAGATTTTTATGTTATATTTTAATTACCTGTATAATTTCTATCCATCTGTTTATCTATCTATTTACATATTTATGAACTAGTTTGAGTTATTAACTATAAGTTATAGTTTCCAGGTTTCCTGTAAGGATGGAGTGACAGGAGAGATCAGCATGTTTCAGGTCGATGATGGAGTCAGAGAAGCTGCATAGTTTGAGTGGGAGGTTATTTATTTTCAGGATGACATGACGATCCAGCTCATCTACAAAGACATCAACATGTTTGAGAAGAAGCTGACCATTTCTTTCCTTTTTTACTTTTACCTGTCACAATGATTACAGATTTGAACAAACACTCACACAAATTATTTAAAAATTGTTTAATGTTGTATTTTTACACATCGCTGTAAGGGAAATGTTTAACATTGTGTCAAACTTTTTATATTTATACTGCAGTGCAAATGTCTAAAGTTATGTTTTTACATTACTGCAGTGCAAATGTTACTTATATTTACATATTTCAGGGTTTTCCTTGTTGAAAATGAGTTGGAGGTGGTATCCCATTCATTACATTGTTGTGACTTGAAACAAATGTATTTTGCATTATTCTTGTCTTTTTTAAAAAGGCTAACATTAAATGTAATTAAATACAACCAGTCCTTGAGCATCACTTGGGTTCTGACGGTAGTCAGAAGACAGAGGCAGTACGTTTGATGGAGGTAAGCATTGCACATTTCTCTATGCACATAATACCCTGCTTATTTACACCTGCAGTGCAAGTATCTAAAGTTATTTATATTTACATTAGTGCAGAGCAATTGTTCACTCAAATTGTTCTGTAATATATGTTTACATGATTATGTTGAAAATTAATGTTTATTATATTGACAACTTTATATTCCTGCAGTGCAGGAAAAAACATATAAATTATGTACAGTGTGTGTACTCTTTAATTTTTACTAATGGGCAGAAGGCAAGCCTTTGTATAAATCTGGTTGGTGCTCGCTGTAATAGAAAGAGATGATGACTGTCCATCCTGTGTTGCTTCATGCTGCGGATGAGATGCTCAAAGTGGACCCTCAGCCATGCCATAGACGGTATCCCCCTTACAGTTGCCCTTACTCTGGACATGTTACTCTGGATGTAGGATGCAAGTTGTGAACCTAAATCAGATTTAAAGCAAGTAGATGTATAAAACAGAAAGAAATATATTAGGTTTTGCATATAAACACTTGTGCTTAACACATTTGTTTCAGTTTATTTTTTCACTATTACATGACACTAGAATGTTTAGTCTGTGTATATATATATATATATATATATATATATATATATATATATATATATATATATATATATATATATATATATTTATTAACTATACTGCAACTTATCTGCAATTTATTGAAGTTCATGATAGTTAATACTACAGTATGTTGCTGCAATTATTACAGAAAGTAGTAGATACTACAATATTCATTAGTTTTCTTTTAAGCTTAGTCCTTTTAAGTACTACAATATATACAGTATAGTACAATTTACTATATTCTGGTTAAAAACGTAATATTTAATATAACATACAATTACAACTTGTTACTTCTTTCATCTGGGTTAAATTCTAGTACATCATTTTTAATCGTACCTTTAGAGCCGTATAACACCAAAAGCAGCATCAAAGCAGTCTCCTTTCAGTCACTCCACCTCCTCATGGAGACTGTCAGCCTGATACGGTGCATTAATCATCTGCCCTGGGTTGTGGAACTGAACAAAAATGATCTTCCAGATGCTGGGCATCCACTGGCACGGGACCCTCATCAATTTAAGTGTAAACCTCCCTCCTTTGCCTTCCTTTGAATGCGTTTAGGTTTCGCCGCTATAAGATTTCAGTGTAGAACGCGCTATGCGGAAGCAGAGCCACTGACTTAAATTTTACCGGAAACACGTCAGCAGAGTTCGTGCATAGAGTCAATTGGTTACTTATGGACAAATGGACTTATTCATGCCCGCTCGACAATCGATAGGCAGATTTCCTAGATTTTGGTTTCATCTAGCATTATGCTAAAAATAACATACCATAAAGACTTTTTTATGTGGGTTACATTACCATTAGGATTAAGGTTAATTTCATCAAGGTTTTTCCCCTTGAATTCTAATACTCTTCCCTGTTCTAGCGTTCCATTAGGCAAACGGTAAAACTTTCTGTGGACTCTTATATCATGTCCCATGAAATCTGCCAGTTGGTCTAACTACGTATCTGTCAGATTCACTTCTCTTCCATCTTTTTTAGGTTGTGCTCCAGTTTTAATGCCAAAGAAGGAATTCCAAAGACTTCCTCTTCCTCTCGGACTTCTGAGGTATCTTTAACAGCCTTGATAACGTGATAGAAGTTTGCAAGTATGAAAAAGTCTTTAATGCTCTGCAGCTTCCCCACTTTTCTAGCACACAACAACGGCCTTCCAGCCTCACGCATTTTAGCTCTGATGTATTCATGTTTGGTTTTGTCATTAGTCATTTTGTTGCACAGGTGTTCTCCTTATTTAATAATGCAAGCATTACTTTTAACCACATATGTAACTTCATCCTGCTTCATCTCACTAATCAGTTTCCATAATTTTTTTTTACTACTTCAGGAATGGGCTCTGCATAAGAACAGAGTGCTTGGTTTTGTGACCTGGCACTTCTTAGCCAGGGTGCACCTTGACAAATGCCTCCAAAGTGCTTTTTTCACTGAAACAACCTTTGACAGTTCAGACAGTGCATGTAGTCCTTAAAGTTCACATGTTTAGCAGTTAATTGTTGACGTGGCACCAATACTCCTTTGCCAGCTTTTACGACATTTGTGTTATGAGCACGGTTCCCGTTATTTCTCAATAGATCCAGACTAATCCTCCTTTCTTTAGAACTCTTTGGATAAGAAAGAGCTTTAGCTACGTCCACCTCATTCTAATGAACTTGTGTCAAGTGTCTTGCTATTTTACAGAGAGGTTTGTAACTGTAAAGTCAATACTGCTTTTTGTGTACATTCTTTGGCCATATGCAGTCTTTTTCTGCTTCATTATGGCTTGTTTCCACTGACTAGTACGGTACACCTTTATCAGGCTTGCGTTTCCGCTAACAAGGATACCCTTTTGGTGGGCGTGGTGCATGACAGAAAGTTTCAGTCAACGTCATTCTTGTCTACAATAAAGCTGTATGGGTCACTTACATATCATATGAAAAGCACTTCTCACAAAACAGATGCTTCATACACAAATACTTGTGTAGAAATGTTTATTACTAACTTTTCAATGAACATGAGTTGATTATAACTGCAGATCAAAGACTGTGCGAAACAGCCTACTGTAACGTCTGTAATTATATTAAATAACTAAATAAATGAACATATATAAACACATATAGCCACTTACAGTCTCCGATATGTTACCAACTACAGAAGAACTACATATAGCAGACATTTTGTCAGTATTTAGGTTCAAAACAACACAAAATATAGCCCACAGTCAGTGAAAACCTCTCATCTGTGTCTGTAATCTTCAGCAGCACATGTAGCCTCTGTTAGAGAGTAATTCCGTCATTCCCGGTTCATATTAGTGCAAAAGGTGAAGATAATAAGTTAACTATACATGGCATTTTGTTCATGTTTGCTGAAAAATAATTTGCTCCTTTTTTTCCGGCTTCTCCTTTGTTTCTTGGCGCTTCACTCTCGCGTTTGTCAGTGTCTGACAGGATCGGGTTTTAAAAGCAAGTCAATAATCAAGCGCAAGTTATTATCATCAGCTCAAGAAGTTTGTTGTTTCAGATATAATGTTAGACGCGCACTAGCACAAGCAAGAAAGCGAAACTGCTCGCGCCTCAGACTGGCTCGTAAAAAACTATGGGGCACAGGGTAAATCTGCTCTTCTTCTTGGATTTGTGGCTGTTCATCCAGACGACAACAAGGTTTGTTTGAGCCCAGTTCGACCATGGCTCGTTATTATATGTATTTATAATTCCGCTTTAATCTCTCGCTGTGTATTTCAAACATGGCGTTTTTTTTGTTTTCATTCTGGCTTGTTGCGTAAGCGAATGACATATCTCTGTAAACCAATAGCGTTCAGCTGCGCGTGTGGCTCCGCCTTTTGGTACCCTTTCTCGTGTTTGGTTCCCTTTCGAAAGGGTGCCGAAAAAGTGTACCACCGTACCACTCAGTGGAAACTGGCCTTTACTGAAACCTCACTACTGCATGCACTGTTTGAACGGGTCTGAGTCTCATGTTTGTCTGCACTCTCATTTTTGTCTGATGAGGAGGAAGTATCAACAGTTTCATCTATTTGGTACATTGGAAGATGAGGGACTGGACAAAGGCTGTGAAAAGCTCTTTTCAGAATCTTCTGAACAGCTCTCAGATGCAGGCACATAATCGTCATCACTGTTGTCAATGCTGCTGATAGTCATCTGTGTTGATTTCTTGGTAAGCTGTAAATAAATAACAGATTTAGTGTAAGACTATAATCAAAGTGGATCTCTGTATCCCAGCCAGCAACGACATGTGGGGCCCAGATGAGGGCTTCATGGGCGGCAAATGTGGGCCCCATTATGGGCTTGCACACAGGATCCACATTGGGGCCAGCCGTGGAAGCCCAGACAAACTAAAAGTGGGACCTGTAAGGGTACTGCATGGGTCCTAACTGGGCAATTCATGCCAAACAAATTTGGGCCACACCTGCCCAAAGTGGTTTAAAGTGGGTTTGCACCCGGAATTCACATGGGGGCCAGCCATGGATGCCCAGATGGGTTGTATATGGGATCTGTAAGGGTCTTATGTGGGTCTTAACCGGGCAATTCATGTAAGACCTATTTGCGCCCCACCTGCTTAAAGGGTTTAAAGTGGGCTTGCACCCGGGATCCACACGGGGGGCAGCCATACATTCCCAGGTGGGTTTTAAGTGGGATCTGTAAGGGTCTTATGTGGGTCTTAACCAGGCAATTCGTGTCAGACCCATTTGGGCCTCACCAGTCTGAAGGAATTTAAAGTGGGCATGCACCCGGGATTCACTTTGGGGCCTACACTCATGATACATTGAACAACAAACATGGCACAAAAAGGTTGTACGCTCATGCATAAGTCCACAAATACATATATGCATAACACACAAAAAAATAAAATAAAAATGACAGTAGCCATCAATGTACACAGTTTACACTCAAAGAAATTATGCTTTTTATTCTTTTACTTTTTAATGTTTTTTCTGCACTTTAATGTTTTATGTAACATTAAATTCAAAAAGCACGTTGAATTGTTTTGTAACATGAATTGTGCTATACAAATAAACTTGCCTTGCCTTTACATGTTTACCAGGGGATGCAGTGATAGTGTCAGCATGCAGAATATGAGGGGTGAAGCATGTTCAGTTATGTGTGATGAGCGATTTTTGGTGGCACCATAATTTTGTTTTTATTGTTGTCACACTGCACAATCTGTAATATAAACAAACACAGACAATGAGAAAATACTGTGAACAGTGTTTCAGTGCTGGCAGTGTGACTTCTTCATGAATGCGTGATCAATAAATACAGAAATACTTAAATAAACAAAAATATACAATTTGCCAATATACAATGGCAATGAACAGACACTATAAATCACTGTATTTCTCCTCAAAATAATATACATTAATGGAGATCAACAGTAGTTATAACTAGTTATAAACTCTTATTGCATAAACAATAAACACAGGAACTCATTATTTAGTATTAAATTACTCGTATTATTTAAATACTTTCTAACATTTTGACATTACATTATGAAACTGTATTAACCCATAGGACTGTATCAAACTGTAAACTCCCAAAGCCCCCTGCCACAGCCCCCCACAGCTGCGGAGGGCAGGCCCCATTGGGCCGAGAATGGCAACCGCCGACCCTGCCACGCAACCAGCCACATGGTAAAGGCAGGGTGTGGAGCCCAGGGCCAAGAGAAGCCCTCACCCCAGTGCATTCCCAGTTCAAACCCAATGCAACTTTGCCCATAAATATGCCATGCAGGACCCATATATGTGTTCCCAGGTCAAACCCATGCCCACTTGGTCCATAAATATGCCATGCAGGACCCATATATGCATTCCCAGATCAAACCCATGCCCACTTGGCCCATAAATGTGCCATGCAGAACCCATATTTGTGTTCCCAGTTCAAACCCATGCCCACTTGGCCCATGCCTGTCCCTTATGGGGCCAATGTATTCAGCTCATATGGGCTTCCTATGTGGGACTCGTACTACAAAACCTACATGGGACCCGCTGATTTCACCCAGCCAACTGACCACACAGTTCCTATGGAACCCGTAGTTAACCCATCTGGGCCCCACATGTCATTGCTGGCTGTGTATGCAGCTATGCTAATTATTTTCTTTGTTCTCTATTTCCACCTGGGAATACTCGTCCCGAGGTCTCTAGAGATTGTTTAGCACCATTGATGTGATCCTAGTCCTGTGAAGAGATGATGCCAACCATAGAGGACTTCTAGAGGTCTCCATAACCCTGGACCAGGCCGTATCCTGACCAGATGCTGTGACGGTCATGAAGGAGTGGAGAGAATGAGAATGATTCCTGAAATACCTAGTGACAGACGAGTCTCCGCATTGATCTCTGAAGCTTTTCCATGATGGATGTCTAGCGTTCTCCAGCCACTGGTACCTAGACTGCAGCTCTGCACAAGAAGTTTGGCCAGAAGAGAAATGGTCGGGCCCGACTGAGCCTGGTTTCTCTCAAGGTTTTTTTTCCTTCACATGTTTTTGGCCGGGCATGAGAAGCACAATTGAGCAGTATTGTGAGTCGTGTGAAGCTTGTGAGTCACGGAAAAGGCCTGTACCACAGCATAGGGCACCTCTTCAGTCAATTAGGGCTGTAAGACCTTTTCAGTTTGTATGTACTGATATAACAGAATTGTCAATCACGTCAAAAGGAAACAGATATGTGTTGGTACATACACACACATACAGGCATCTAAATGCACATGCATAAAACACATCTTTTAAACTTGACAAAAACTCACAACAACCTTTACTGGCTGCTGTGTCTTTAATATGGTGTAAAGATTAATATGCGTTATTGAAACATCAAGGAGAATGAAGCAAAGAAATGTCACTTATAAATGAAAACTTTATTATATTATGCAACAGCCTTACATTTAAAAGGGAAACACAAGGGAAACAAAAGGCAAACTCATATGTTGTTATAATGTTATATTTAGCAACTTTAGCAGAACACTTCTGACTTTCTAGATAGTGATATGGGCTGAAATCGTCCGTCCGACGTTTTGCAATGCTGACGAGCGCACGGCTCTCCGTATCTCACCTATACACATTGGTATGAGCACTATATTGATACATATGAGTATATTCTGCTTTGCAACAATTATCTAAGTGCAGATAACAATGGATTGTTGTAAATGAAGTTTGATGTGTTGAGTTTAAGCTTGATTTATTCAAAAAGTTCATGCTGCTAACTCTTTAGCATTATGTTCAGTTTTGCTCAGTGTGTGTGTGTTGGAGACGGAGAGAGAGAAGTTGATGTCCAGTTGCTCCACTGCTGTTTATTAATTCTTTTCAGGTATGTAAATTAATTTTGATTATAAAGAAAAAAGGAAATGTTTTCAGTTAATTGTAAATTAACATGTTTTGTTTAATCGAATGTTTTATATATATTTTTTTATATTTGTATATTTATTTTCCTCTTTGTCCTTTTATATGCATTTAATTTAATATTGTATTTTGTAAAATAAGTCAGTCCAATGTTTTGCAATGCTGATGAGCGCACGGCTCTCTGTCTCTCACCTATATACATTGTGTGTGTGTGTGTGTGTGTGTGTGTGTGTGTGTGTGTGTGTGTGTGTGTGTGTGTGTGTGTGTGTGTGCGTGTGCATGTGTGTGTGTGTGTGTGTGTGTGTGTGTGTGTGTGTTGGAGACCGAGAGAGAAGTTGATGTCCAGTTGCTCTGAAACAAGTTTCATCTCTGAAGTGGTCGTGGGTTTTGTGAAGTAGGAGTTCTAAACTGTCCATGCAACAATAAGCAAAAAGACCCCTAGCCTATAAGGGGTTTTATGGAAGAGCCTATCTTAAACTGACCAGCTTTATGTTTTTCTTTCCCTTATTTATACATTTATTTATTTTGGTGCATGTACTTGTGTGCGATCGGAAAACTAGTGTAATGGCGGCATGACTCGGGCAAAGTCCGCCTCTCCTTTCACTCCGCCCCAGCTGGCCCTCTTTTGCCCAAGGTATTTGGTGGGCCAAAAAAGGCTGGCTGCTGGCCCCGAGGACACCGCGCTTTGGCCCGATCAGGCCCTGGAAGTGACAATAGAAAAGCGACTGGGCCCTGGCTCACCCTGGCACGGTCGCCTTAGGCTCGATGGTGGAAACGTGGCTATTAACAAACTAAGAGCTAGTCTAAAGTCCAGCGCAGAGCTTGTTATGTGCCTATTTGGGTCCAAATGCTTGCACATTGCTTAATACACACATGTACAAATATCTTTACCTATGAAAAATAATAAAGGGTTAAAATGTTACAAAAATTATTATCTGCTACATAAATATAAAAACTTCTACCTCCATGCTTTCTTCACCTTGGGTGGGCTTTTTTGTTTATTCATGACAATTTGCATATGTATAATGTTGTTACTATTATTAGTATTATTTATTTATTTATTATAAGCATATTTATATGTGTTTTAATAAAAACAAGATTTGTTCACCTGTCAGGTTTTGGGGACATATGCATTGCCATATGGAGCATAAGAATAGGACATGTGTTTGGATATAACTCAGTTTTTTTTTATACCACACTTCATTAATATTGTTTATTTATTTGTTTACTGGAAATTTATGTTTAAATATGCTGAAAAAATCTGAACCTGAATTATGTTCATTTGAATTAACAATTGTAATTTTATAAAACTGAAAATTGTATGCAATTTTAAAAATTTTGAGTTACAATTTCCTAATTTAAATTTAAATTTCTTAACTTAAATATTAAACATCTGAAATAAAAATTAAAAACAAATTACAGTTTTTAAATCAAATTTTTAAACTTGCACTAGCGGAGTTTACTTTTTATGCAAAAACAAAAAAATATATATATTTTTTTACATTTGATTTAATAAGCTAATTATTTGGAAAGTTCTTTTCAAACCTTTAGATTAAAATATGATAAAATTCAAGCATTTTCTATGATTTAAAGAACTCGTTCACACCCAGCAGACATGAAGACCAATTTTAATATCTAAAAAATGACTAATTTTGCCAAACTGTGAAAAGTTTGCTTGTTAAGTTCCTCCTTGTTGTGCTTTTAACTTCCATGTGCGACCATAGGCATCTATTAATGATGTTACTACAAGTCCTATGAAAGTTCAACATCATGCGTTTCCAGTGATGCTACTGATGCTAGCAGAGTTGACTGGGCTACTGCACTTGACACGGATGCTGACTGTGAGTTATTTTTAAAATTTGTTTCACTTTTTAATCCCAACCACTTCTTTCTGAAATTATAGTATAACTTTAGGTATGGATTGTTGTGTACTTTGCCATTCCAATCTGGCAGAAAAGTTGGTTACCTCACATTAACTAGAAGCAGCTGAATAAATCTGTTGCTCGTTTTCATGATATGTTTATTTTGTTTCATGCAGTTTATATAATAATATGCATTGAGATACGTTTCTATGTTCTGCATAAAATGGACTTGAGTAACCTGGAGAAATTGTGTATTTCAATAAACCGAAATGCAAGCAACATATCCTCTGATTTCAAGGTCACTGTAGCTGATATACAGATGTTACTACTTCAATGTGTTCCTTTTGCCGCCATTCATACCGCGGCGACGGCGGTAATTGATGCACCAGCAGCATTTGACCGCTGGGTGGCACTTTAACCACAGATATTCAGCTTTGCCTTTTCACAATACTAAACAGACTGTTCTGTAGGCGTAGCTTACTGTATGTGTTGTGATGTGTTCAATTAAAATATAATTTTGATTTAATTTTCCTGGTAATAGACATGCTCTTACACTATACTGTATGCTGTAGAAAAGATACATGGTGAGAAGCCATAGGCTTCAAAAAGTAAATGTAAGAATTAAGTTATTAGCCTTTAGTGCCCGATAAAATTGCGTTGGGGTGAAAATAATGTTTTGATTTCTTTGACCATCATGGCAATGTTATTACCTCAAATCTTAAACGTGCGCATATGAAAAACAGCAAAATAACATAGATTATCCTGCCGGTAGAGCACATCACCTCACAGCACATCATCTCACAGTTGTGAACTTGCGATCACCTCAACATACTTTATCAGTAAGCTATTTATTATTTATTACAGGCTATGTTAAAAATGTTTGACCAACTGCCACTTCATGTTAAAAACTCTCATGTTTTAATAAATTAATTAAATAAATGGGCATATCCGCATACAAAGTGAGCCGCATATTATTTGTCTGTTTATTTTCTCTTTTCATTTTCTCTTTCACGCGCATGTAGAGAAAGAAAAAAAAAATAGCTTGTTTAAAAAACCATAATGCCGGGATGCGTGTTGCTTTCACTCGACATCTAGGTCAAAAGCAAAATTGTTGCACGGCAAAGGATAGTCTATAGTGAAAAATATATAACTAGATGCGTTTCCCAAAACCGTCGTTAGCCAAGGTCCCATTATCACAAACATAGTTCGTTGATTTGCCGTTTCCCAGTGTAGTTAGTTTATAATTATTTAGTTTTTACATATAGTATTGCATACAGTAGGCGTTAGTTTTTATCCGACTAAAACTAACGCATGGATTCTGAGTTATTAAAACCTGCGTTTTAATGACGGATGTGGGTGTCACAAAATACTTTTTAAATAAATGTTTTCGTATTATTATTATTTGATTTAAACAACACTTAATAAAAATTTAAATGTATTTATTTCACCACTTATTGTAAAAACTATAAATGACAGTGCTTCCCACATTTGCGGTGGTAGCCGGACTGAAGCACACCATATACCCACATCACTTAGTTAACTATATGCCATAAACAAAACATAATTCCATTTTTAAATATAACAATTGTATTTATTATGACACTTGTCTTTTTAATAGGTTAAAGTAAAGACCGAAATAAAAAATAAAAAGAAATGCCATTCAGGAGCAATGTGCTCTGACAGGTCAAATTAGATTCTTTTTCTCTTTCAAGTTCAAAGCAAATTTGAATGCCAAAGGATATGCATATACAAGCCTATGTAATATATTAACATCAACAAATTAATAAAATAAGTAGCAAATGAGAAATAAATGACAGAAAAGTTGATAAAAACAGACATTATCTTTAAAAGTTATCAGAATTGCAAGATTAAAACAGCTGAATAAAGGCCTAAAATAAATCTAGAAAGCAACTACTGTGCCTGATATTTTTTTTCTTTTCTGTCTTTTTTTTCGAATAACGAACAATTTCAACCGCGGGGAGATAACGACAGCTTGATTTGCAGTATTTTCTAACATGTTAGAAGCGGGCAGCGGACATCAGCTGGCCGTAGAGACGGGCTGGCTCAAAAAAAACATGGCTGCCGGTGGAGAAGCGGCTGTGCCCTCAGCAGCTGATTGAGACGAAGCTGCATATCCTTACTGAGTGCACTAAATACTCCGAGATCCGGGAAAAATTCTACCCGATAATCCAACACATACAAAACAACTTTGAGTCCCTGTCGAACAGAAACTGCCCATCTTACTGGGGAGTGTGTGTGCAATTTTTCAAAATTCTATTTTTATTTTTATTAATCATTTTTTAATTTAATGTTATATTCATATTTGTTTGCACTACTGACCTTTTTGCACTGTCTTGTTTGTGCGACGCGACGCTGCACTGCTTTGGCAAAACGAATGTACAGTTACTTGTCATGCCAATAAAGCACCTAAAATGTGAAAATAGCCTAGGCCACAAATAACAAATATAGTCTAATAATAACAAAAAATGCCCTTTTCATTTTCATACAATAGGCCTATGTGTGGGTTTTGACAATATGGGTTTAATTAAGCTATAAAGATTTGCCTATCAGATGAAATGCATAGTGAAATATGAAATAAATGTATCTTTTGCTGAATATTTAATTAATCTATATCTAATACTTTAAAAATCAACTCGCTTTTGCCCAGAGAAAGAGGTGCGCGGCACTAGCGGACCTGGGGTGCTTTCCCAAACAAAGATGTACAGTAACTTGTGGCTGAACTATGCACAGTTTGGGGGAAAAAGGATTTAGTGATGCGTGTTTCCCAAAACCCCTAATTTCTCTGTCGCAGATCCATCATTTGAATCACGTTAGTTATAAAGTACACCCATAATGATGAAGCACACCATAATCACGAGGGCATTAAAATAAAGACAACCTAAACAAATTTATAATTGTTTATTTATTTAATGTGTTTTTTATAATCGCTCTTATGTTTCCGTTTTAAATGTAAGGCTGTTTGACTTTGCTGCGTCCCCCTTGATGTTTCAATAACGCATAATAATCTATACACCATATTAAAGACAACAGAAAGACATAAAACTTTGCAAATTACCTGTCCCCTTTTGTAGACTCAAAACAAGTGTCAAATCTTGAAAAAATTGCCAGAGCCATATTAAAATCTAATTTAAAGAATTACATTATCGGATATAATAAAACCGCATTAAATAAATAAACCAATATAAAACAAGCAAAAGCAAGCTATAACAGTTTAGGTAGGTCTATGTAGCCTACATAAATGAAACCGTTAAAAGCCAAATTAAACTTTCATTTTACAAGATATTTTTTTTTAAGATTTTAGATATTTTCTAAAAACAATAAACACCAGAGAAGGTTTAAATAATTATATAGTGGGTACGATGATAATAATCAAATCGTGCAAACAGAGCATTTTTGGGGAGAGTGAAAGCAGAATGCGACCTTTTTCTGTTATCCAGCTATGCAGTGCCACTTTAAAAAACGCATCGGGGAAAACTGCAAAAAAGTGTTTTGTGTCCCCAAACAATTGTGTTGATGTTTTTATATGACGTGCTAAAATTGAAAAATGAAATTTACATGAAGAGCTTTATTAGTGAAAAGCTGCCGAGCGCAACGAAATGGGCTATAAGCTATATTTGCTCTTATGTGCTGAAATACTTAACACTTTCCTTAAGACCACAGAATAATATGCAACATCTAAATGTCATATAGCCAATAAGGAAAAATTTACATGTTTCAGGTCTCTCCAGTGCATTTGGACTGAATATTTGACTGTGTCTTACTGGATGTCTCCAGTAACTCTAACAAACATAGAGGCACAAGCAGACTGTAGGATTCATTCATTAATTCTTTCTTTTATTTATTTATTGTCAACCAAATATATATAAATTAATATGTGTGTGTGTGTGTGTGTCTTAGTTTATGTGTTGTAAATTTTCAACCATTTATAAAAGAGACAACATACTGATATGGTGTAATAAAATGTCAGTTTAAGTCAAAGTCAAAGTCAGCTTTATTGTCAATTCAGCCACATGTACAAGACATATAGAGAATCGAAATTGCATTACTCTCAGACCCAAGGTACTTAACATTAATATAAAAAAATATATATAAAAAATAGTAGAGTTTAAGAAAAAGAAAATTTACAGTATATACATTGCACATAATGTGGTCTAAAAAATATACATAGGTAATAAAATTGTAAACAATACAGTGACATTAAGGGCATATAGCAAATGAGTGCAAAGTAAACCAGAGTTGTGCAGATAAAGAACAGTATAGTGCAAAAAGAACTTGTAAACATGATAATTGTGATAAAGTGACAGTTGTAGTGGAAAGTTGCGCTGGATCTCGACAAACATCTTCTAGGTTTCAAAAAAGAGGCTGAGGTCTTTGAAGTTCTCAAGTTGAAGCAGTTTATTGTTACAGCAGAGATGGTCGATCGAGCTCTCTCCCTCCCAATGTCCAAAATCCCACAGTTTATATACAGTTTCTTATCCATAGGTATCATGAGATATGATTTAACATCACCCTATTCCCGGCTCCAATAGGATCCTAGCTTTTTAATTAATGGCTGTATGTTTTTCTGTTTTTACATATCTTAAAGGTCACATAGCATGTGCTTACAATCATGTGTTTGCATATGATCATGTTGTTTCCATACTTTCTAAATGATTCTCCTTATGTATGCTATTTTGGCGAGGGTTGTTTTTGTCTTGTTCAACATATACATTGTCTAAATGTATTGCATACGCTCTGTCATAATGTTCTTACTTTGGCGCATGATCTGCTGTGCTTCAATTGTAAGGCCCTCAATTATAAGGCCCTGCATGTTTGTATGTCTCTTCTGCATCACTTGAATATAGGTCTTTCTATAAGTTTTAACAGTATATTTTAATAGTAATCTATATTTTAATAGTGGCAGATTATATAGTGATTACATAATAAAAGTTCCACTATATATAGTGATTACATAATAAAAGTTCCACTATAAATCCCCCCTCAGGGACTTTATCAAAAAAGTCCCTTTCCTAAATCCCTCGCTGAAGTGCAACTTAAGAATCTAACATTTCGCTCAGTTTTTAATGTTCTTGTGCAACCAAAAAAGTTGCCCATCTACATCCTTATCAATTGTCAGCATCCTTGCGCCGCACTTCAGAGGAGAAACGGAACCAAACATCTCCCTCCACTTTTGGCTTTAGAAGGAGTAAAAGAACCCACTCTCCCTAACTAAATACTTTCTTGGGGAGTTTAACACTCAACAATTATTAGTCATGTTAAAACATATGCTTTGTCAGCTTTGCTCACAGCAGTGGTTATATAACATATATACTTGATTAATCAACACACAAAAGAAAATCTCAATATTTGCAGAACATTCATAGCGCCTGTAAAAGAACTATATCTGATGTTTCATCCCACGTCGCCAGAGGTACTTCTGAGTACTGTCTGGTGTTGGAGCAGACAGTGGGGTTTTAAACCTCCAGTAGATTCTGCTCTTCTTCTCCTTTGTTGCTGGATACTGGAGTGTCCCTTGACCCGTAGTCATCTTCCCTCTTTCCTCGTGTACATCTGATATCAGCTCCGGCAGCTTCGATGAACTCCTATATACACAGAATTTTATACTAGTAAACGGGTCTAAAAATGATTACATTATCTTTCAGTTCAGTCCATTCTATTTGCATTTTCCTGTATTAAGGTGAAGCCTTGCTTAAAACCATTCTCTTTGGGATTTAAAGCCTTTATGAAATAGTAAAAAGCTAAATAATTATATTATTATTATTTTTAAGACCTTAAAGATGAAAGAAATTTAGGGTAGTAATTGTTCTCAAAACTCATCCAAATGTTCCAAATCTGGCCCAAGAACTTCATAGACATGGTCTCTGCAGTCATGCACAGTTCTATTAACTCGCACATCGACCATCTGCTTGGCAGCAGCTTTAGCTATAAATCTGAGAAGAGGGATAACACAACAAAAAAGAATAAAAACAAATATAGCAATTCTTTTGAATATTCCAATCTTAATTATTGTCCAATCGCAACTATTGTCCTAATGATCCATACATGGATGCAAACTAGTCACTAAAGTTCTTATCCTCTTCAGCATTCTCTTTTACTTCTTTCCTCAGATTTTCCAATTTTCGCATGGCTTCAGTGAAAGATCCACCTAAGGCGGTATTATTTGGAATATAGGAGCAGCAAAGGGTGCAGTGATTTACCAAGCCATTTTATTTGTTAGGGCCAATTATTCTCCTAATACTTTAACGTCATCATTTGTGTAATTTATAAACCTTTGTTGGTTGTAATAAATGTAGTTAATCCACTGTAAAAATTGTCATTGCAATTATCCACACTATTATAGAGTCAAGTCCTTCTTTTGCTATATCTCTAGTTTTAAACTCATCTGGTATTACACTAGGTTGGCCAATGTGAACTTCTGAGTCAGGTGTATATTGTCTCTTAATTCAGTGCTTCCAATTCTGCTGTCTTTGTATGTCATTTTGCTCTTCAACTCAATCAGTTATTATCACTTCCTGTATTAGTTTAACTCTAGTACAAATCCCTTTCCATTTCAATTAAATGTTGAGGTGTAATATTCCCCTTCCATAGATCCAGTAGTAGTCTGCTATTTGTTCATATTGTTGTATTAAGGGAAATCATCTTGGCAATTGGACATTTTGTCCAGTGCAATTACCAAGTGTGCTGTTAGCTGTCCTATCGCCTTTTTCTGAAACTGGCAACATTATATTCTTTATTGTAGCTGTAGCCATTTGGAAGGTTTGCATATAAACATTTTCTTTTCCCCACATTTGTCAGTCAAATGGCAAATTATTGCACAATTTCCTTTTAAATTTTCTCACATTTGTCTATCCACTTGTTTGGTTATAACATTCATATTCTAATTTCTTATTGCATATTTGTGGGAATCTCTCTTGTTGTTGCTTGAACTTTAATGTTCATTTCTTTGCTTTCTTTTTTCAACCTATCATTGTTCTCTAATGTAAATTTGGTGCTTCCTATAATATCAAGACATTGGGCCTGGCAAAATGGAGAGTCACAGTACAGTATACTGAATTTTGTACAATGTCTATAATCATAAAAATTTACAACCACTATAAGCTTTTTCAAAAGTGTTTGTAAACATATTGGGCAATTGAATATTTGTAATTTTCTAAATGTATTTTGCCCAACAATACCAATCATTGTTATTAGTTTTTTCTAAGAGCTGATGATCTGAGATCTGGTCATACTCAATTCCTTTTTAAATTGCATATCATTTTGATTTTCATACATATCCTCTGGGTCAATATTTTTCTTCAGACGATTGTTCTTTACCATCATTTTGTTGTGGGATATTCACCCCTTTCCAAGAAAACTAAGAAGTCAGTTGTTGGATACTCTTGTCTGACTCCATCAGACTGGGATAATCCTTTACCTTTGGAGAAGTTACCTCTAGGCTTTCACTCATCTTTATTTGCATCATCATCAGCAGCAGCAGGAACATCTTCCTTCTGTCGTTCACTGTTCTGTTCCTGTGAATGAATAGCTTCATACATGGCAGTTAGTTTTTCTTATAAGACAAAATTCTTATTTGCCAATGTATTAGACAGGACATTAGCGTTCCATGCAGTGTTAAGTTCCTGTTTCTGTTAGTGTACATGTGAAAGCTCATTAAAGCATCTGTTTACACATCAGTCAAGTTTATTAATCCAAACTTAATCAAGTTTAGTATTTTCACATATTTTTTAAAAAGAGCTTTGGCCCTAATGGATCTTCTTGTAGCTTTTGACCAGTCCTTGTGATTGTGCATGATAATTTCACTCTAGCCTTTGATTTATTCTTAATTAACAGTACTTCTTTAACATTTTTATTTATTTGTTTGCTTATTTATTTAATTACTTATTTAGCTATTTTTAATTTACTTTAATTACTCTAAATACTTTATAAATGCACATCCATTATTTGAAATTATTTCTGATGTTATTCCAGATGTAGAAATCATAGTTTTTCTTATTAGAAATATAATTAATCACCACAACCTGTTTTTAATCCTAACCTGTTAAGTAGTACAAACATGTATTTCTTGCCTTGTACTCATTTTAGTATAACCTCAAAACCCTCACTAAATGCTTGAATGTCACTTAAGGTACTGGTTGGTGTCCCTTTCCTCACATTATATTTAGCACAGATGTAACATGGGCAAAACTCACTAATCACTGCATTTAATAAGGAGACCAATCTCCTTGCTGTTTAATTTTTCCTAATACTTCACCCTTGATCAAAATCATGTGCATCTGCAATAAGTATACTGTACTTAGAAATGCTGTTGGTGCAATTATTCTTTATGTATAGGCTATAGACTATGTCTTTTCCTCCCTTTCATGCTAGATTGTTCACAGAGATCTGTTTGTTGTTTAATTTTCACAATGTTCTTTAATTGAGATTGTAGCTCTATAAGCACTATAGGTGACTTACTACCTCACATCCTGTCGCTTATTTACTTTCAAATCTGTTACAGTGTTTTCTTCAATGACAGACTAATTTATCTTTCATCACCTCAAATGCCTTTATTGTATCTGTTTTTCCTGTTAATTCAGAACTGTATTTTTGCAGTCTTTCCTGTTTCATAAATTTTCTCCAGTGCTTTTCTTTGTAAAATTCTCTGTTCTATCAATGCTAAAATCCTCCCTAAAAGTCATCATATGTTTTCTGTATTTTAACTGAGCTAAGTCTATATGGAGATAATTAAATCAGCTACATAGTGTAACAAACTACTATTCATCATAAGATCTTCAGGCACTTTGTTGTATGTATAATTTTCACCAGCAAATGTAAACATTAATTGGTCCCTACCCTCCTCTGCTAATTACCTAAAATAAGCTGAACAGAAATGAATTACTTAACAATATTTGACATCAGGAAGAACATTTGTTCATAAAATGTAGGAACCTCAGCTGGAAGATTTTCTCTCATTGATTGTTCTTATAGCATATGCTTTTTACCGGCTTTAATGCAGCATAATTAAAAAATTAATTTAAATTAAAATCAAATCTTATTAGTTACATACACAGTCATGCCTGACTTGAAATATATTTTAAATCGAAAATATCCAATGATTTATTTCATATTATAATCACTAGGTGTTAATAATCCTACTCTCAATAAAACTCCAATATTGTTTTTATAATAATTTCAGTATTTTTCTTATTTTCTCTGCAGATGTGCATCTGGTTTAATTTTAACCCTCACTGTACTGGTTAATTTTCTAATTATAAATTCAAGTCCAGCAATGATAATACTTCTTTAAGTATTTAACTACACTTGTTTAAATCATTTAACTTCTGAGCTATTTGGTGTTTCAGATGTTGTATTCATTATTTTTTCTTTTTCTCTAGATATTTACTTCTAAAGGCAAGCTCATCTAACTGATTAGGTCCACAGCGTTTATGTAATTTTTTGTAAAATCACTGAATCTATCTGGTCTGTTTTGCTCTTTTTTTTCCTCATTATTCCTCAAATTTACTTCCCAATTTTTCAGTTATATGGCTATATATGCGAAACAAACTCTATTATATTAACCCCCTTTTTTTTCCCAAAATCATATTTTATTACACTTAGAGCTTCTCTCTGTTGACTTATTCTAATGTGCTGTTCTTTTTGTCCTTTAATTTCTTCCTGGTATTAATTTTCTAAGTCTAAATCTCTTTCAGGATCATACATCTGCTTAGACAAATTCTGCTTTTTACTAGCCCTGCTTCAGAAATGTTTAACTTAATGTATGATCCCCATTATCAATTGTCTTACTTTCATCTTCTATGTGTTATAATTAATAGATATTATCTTTTTATTTTGTAATTCTTATTTAATTCAAATTGCTTTTACTAAATGTGTAGTCCTAATTCATATAATACCTTCCTTCCTGACTAATTTGACAGGAGTCTACTTTGATTCAAGAAAGGGTCCACTTTTGTTTTAATTTGCAATGTACTTGATTTGCATCATAGTTCTACTGGGCTTTTGAGATTGAGTTTGCTAGGCCACAGCCAATCTCTCTCCCTCGCGCCCCGAGGCAACTGTTTCATAGATGGTGCAGTCTTTGCATTGTTGCATTCAGGAATCCCCACATTTCCTGCATTTTGAAGGAGTTAATATGTAGAGCATTCCTCCTTCCTCTTGGTGATGGCTTCTTTTTCACCCAGCTGATGTTGCTGGAAAGCTTAGCTTTTTTGATCAGTTTATCAGTCTCTTGTTTCTCCTTCTTTAAGTGTCTCTTGAACATATGTGGATGGGTCAAGTCTCAGTAGTTCTCTGTATGCAGTGCCTGGCTCACTGCTTTAGTTCATGTAATAAGAGTCCACAGTCAACAATTTGCTCCTTGTGTTTCTCCAATCACCTTATTCTATTTCCCAGTGCCTTCAGGAATGTCCGGCAGGCGAAAAGACAAGGACCCTTCAAAGTCCATCTCCGTGCCCCTTAATTTAATATATACATTTGCTTAGTTATTATCTAAACATTTTTCCACTTTCCCATGTTTCCTTTATCAAATAAAGACTCCTCTCATCTATGTTCTTCTCTTTGCTGCCCAACAGCTGATTTTTTAAATATTTATTACTAAATCATTTGTATTTTGTATTAATTTTCTATTTTGTTAGTTTTCTTCTAATTCCATTTCTTTAGCTTCAGCTTGTGCTTTACTTATTTATTTTTCTCCTAATTTATTTTAGTGTTTTCACACTAGTTGGTCTTTCTTTACATTGTTTTAATTTCTCTAGCATTTTCTATACCTGTTTCAAGTTTACAGTACATATTTCTTACTCTTTTTTTCACACTCATCATTTTACTTTTTACCTTTTGTCTTATTCTTTTCATTTATAATTATTATTTTTCAGAGTTTGTATTTACTCACACACTGCTTACATCAAATGTTCCTCCTCTTTGCCATTATTTTTCTTTTCTGTTCTCTTTTTGTTGAGTATTTAATTATAAATTATTTATATCTTAAATATTCATTTTTTTCTAAATTCTAAGTATTATTCCTCTCTGTTCCCAAATGTTTAACTTATTACTTTATTCTTTTATATAACACATTTTTTATTTACCTAATTGTATTTACTTTACCATATCCTATACTCTTTACACCTCATTAATATTAAATCAGATACTATTATTCACTAAATTAAATTCTAAGAATTTATATTATGATCTCTTTGTATGCACAAATGTCAACCTATGTTATATACTTCTCCTTAATTTCATATATTTCTCTTTATATTTTTCTATCTGAACTGAATTCATTTATTTCTTAAATATTATAATATCTTCCCTAAACTGCATCAGTCTCTTCTATATTTTCTTTATTACACAATATTACACAGTCTACAATGATGATTCTTTTATCTCACTCTTTATCACAAACACTAAACACAAACACTTAACCACACTCTCACATTCTATTCCTCTCAGTGTACCACAGAGTGTCCATCCCTGCCATGCTCCACTTAAGGGACTGTGCAGAAGGGGGGCTCTGCCGGTCCACCAATATGGAATTTTACACAACCATTCACACAGACACAGACACACACACACACACACAACACTAAAGCAATAACCATAGGAATTTCCGTGCGCACGTCATTATAATCCAATCTGCTTTTAATCTCTTAACTGTCACCACACATTCAGAACTCACTCTTGAAATCTAAATCTGTTCTATGTATATCCTATAATGTTAAAAAACTTCCCAAATCTGAGTAACAGTTACTAGTTAACGTCTGTCGCTATTAAGGCCTCTTAACGAGCAAACACAGATCATTTGCATGCAAACTATTCTTTTTTTTTTTTTCTTTTTTTTTTTTTATCTGGAATCCAAACCTCTCTCTATTACTTTTATTTCTTTTGGAGGAACAGTTAAAATGTCTTTATCATCACAAGCAGGTCCTGGGAGACAAAACAAACTTTTTTACATGCAAAACTGCTTTTCTTAATTGTTGTGGCCACTTTGCTTGCTTTGTCCCTCCAGCACAGCATGTGCAATTTTTATTCATTCTCTAATCAATTAATATTTTATCTGTATTTTAATCTCTTATAATACTCACTTTCTCTCACACTACACCTCAGTAATTTCTCTCTAGCTATCATCGTCCTTAAACACACACCCTACTCATGCTTTAACCTTCTAAATCTCTTACCATATGCATCTTCATTCACAAATGTCTCAGCATTTGCATTCTTATTCTCATTCTCATTCAATCTAATTATCTTTTCCAAAACATTCCCCATTCTCTTCGGTCCAGACCACATACATATATAAAAACACAACATATAGACTAACACAGGTCATCCACTGAGATCCAGCCCTCCCTGTAGGTGCTTTTGGGATCAGATTAAAGGCCTCCTCCCAATTTCCCTGCCTCTATCGGGAGAGTCTTACTCAATCCACAGGCGAGTACAGAGACGCGGAGCGCTCCTTTGCTCTAATCACACCTACAGCAAGCGATCATTTCCAGTGCTACCTCGCGCGCCTTGCTCCCGCCTCTCGCGTAGCAATCCATGCATGTACCTCTCTTTCATACGCATATAATTTACAGCCATTCGTTAGTATATAATACAAAGCCATTAGTTTGTGCATAATTTACAGCCATTTGTTAGTACAAGCACATACCTTGACAACCTGGAAGACCTCTTTTTCTTATAAATAGTTCATTTCACTATTCTTTTATCACTTTATCAATTACTTTATCATTCTTTTTATTAATTTAGTCAATTCATAGGTTCTTTTTAATGGTGAGGTATTTTAAAAGTCAAATTCAGGTGTCCCGTCCACCCCACAGCACACTCATCAGAGAACCAAAATAAAGCAAAAATCTGCTCACCTTTTTTAATCTGCGGGCTATTTGGTCTCTGTGTGAGTGTCTGCCAAGGATCGGCCCATTGACACCTTCCTTCGACTATCCTCAGTCCAGCCCCACGTTGGGCGCCAAATTATGTAGTGGAAAGTTGCGCTGGATCTCGACAAACATCTTCTAGGTTTCAAAAAAGAGGCTGAGGTCTTCGAAGTTCTCAAGTTGAAGCAGTTTATTGTTACAGCAGAGATGGTCGATCGAGCTCTCTCCCTCCCAATGTCCAAAAACCCACAGTTTATATACAGTTTCTTATCCATAGGTATCATGAGATATGATTTAACATCACCCTATTCCCGGCTCCAATAGGATCCTAGCTTTTTAATTAATGGCTGTATGTTTTTCTGTTTTTACATATCTTAAAGGTCACATAGCATGTGCTTACAATCATGTGTTTGCATATGATCATGTTGTTTCCATACTTTCTAAATGATTCTCCTTATGTATGCTATTTTGGCGAGGGTTGTTTTTGTCTTGTTCAACATATACATTGTCTAAATGTATTGCATACGCTCTGTCATAATGTTCTTACTTTGGCGCATGATCTGCTGTGCTTCAATTGTAAGGCCCTCAATTATAAGGCCCTGCATGTTTGTATGTCTCTTCTGCATCACTTGAATATAGGTCTTTCTATAAGTTTTAACAGTATATTTTAATAGTAATCTATATTTTAATAGTGGCAGATTATATAGTGATTACATAATAAAAGTTCCACTATATATAGTGATTACATAATAAAAGTTCCACTATACAGTGTCATATTGGGAGGTAGTATGGAGTGTCTGCATAAAGTGACCAGTGCAGATGAGTATGATTGTATGTGTGTGTGTGTGTGTTGGTGCGACCGGACTGTTGGGACAAAACACCTGAATACATACCGACAATATGAGGACACACCGTAACTATTGGGACAGTGCTAATGTCCCGATAAGTCAAGCAGTGTAGAAGTGTTCAAAATGACGTGACATACCACCTCCCGCCTTTTCTCGTTATGTCCTAATAGTTACGGTGAGCCCGTTTTTCTGTGTATATCTGTGTATGCTCATTGTGTATAATCTCCCACTATCGTCCCTTCGCTGCTACTGCTCTTTCATACACATTTCTGCTCGTCACAGTCGCGTTTCATTGGTCTAGCGAGAGGGCCTCCTGGTCAGCGATTGGCTGAATTTGATCGCGTTTCATTGGTCGATCAGCGGAATCCTCGTCTGCGATTGGCTGGATTTCATGTCCATCAAACGCAGCCCGCTTCATGTTTCCAATTGGCTGCCGAAGACACGCGAGGTAGACCTTTAATTCCAACGGAGTGAACTATCAGCAGCTACAAAAGAGAACCATTTGTGCATCTTTAAGGTATGAACTGCTTATTTACTGTATACTTTTGTGCCGTGTGTTAAGTTAACTTTAAACATTGTGTGCATGACGAGTTAGTCAGGGTCATATCACTTAAGGTGCGACATCATTAGCAGATTAAATGGTGTCCGTGACCCAGTTTGTTTATATTACAGTTATATGACACGTATATTCATTTCTTAGTGATTGTACTAACTTTACAGTCTGACAACTCAGTCCACTACAGTCTTTGAGTTCATATTTAATGAAACACATTACCGGTAAGTTGGACATTTTTGGCTTCATTTTAAACAGACATGGATGATGCTAAATACAGGTGTAAACGAGGTCTAAACTTGAGCTTGTCCACTGTAGACTATTTATTATTAGTAGTAGTATTAATAATAAGTAGTAGTAGTAGTAGTAGTAGTATTAACAACATACAAATTTTTATGGTATAATAAACAATAACAAGGTGGTCAGGATGTCAATAGAAACACTTTAAGGAAGAGTAGTAAACTGTGTCATATATTTGACAAAAGATTAAAAAGCAAGGTTAGCTTAACATCACAAACTATTCAATATTAGGTTATTACTTTGTGTTTCAGTCAGGGATGTTTTAATTATGCAATATTTTTCCCACAGTATCGATGCTTCAAAAAAAGGATGGATAACTGGGATGCCTGAATGATGATCACAGAAATCCTAAATGAAGGCAGTAGTTCTTAAAGAAGCCCACACCTGTGTCCGTTTACTACAGGGATAACTTTCCAGATGAAGAAATTACCCACTTCTATGGTGATTCTTCTTGGCCATGGCATTCAAGGGTAAGTGTGTGGTCTCTTTAAGACACGTTTGTTGTAGGACTGGGCGATATGGGCAAAAAATCATATCCCGGTATTTTTAGGAGGAACGACAGTATATGATATATATCTGGTATTTTCCCATAAATGGTTACTTGAGAGTTAAAGCCTTTATTAAAACTTTTATCAAACAGTTTTTGAGCTACATATAATTCAAGCACATGGGTTTCCCTCTCTGTTTACAAAAAAAAAACAGCTGCACAAAAAATAACAGCTGCACAAATTTTTTTTTTCTTTTTTTTCCTGCTTAAAACTGTTGCACAACATTTCAAGTAAAAAAAAAAATCTTTGATAAATAAATACAGTACAGGGTTTTTTCCTGCTTAACACTATACTCAGCACTACTGTGCTGTTGTGCAAATAACAAAATAAACAGAACCATACACACACTTAAATAGTAACACAACAAAAAAATATTGTAGGATAGAAAAAAAACCACAATAAATCTAAATATGAAACACACACTATTTTGACACAATTACAGTGTTGTTATAAGTAATCCTGTATACCACAGTTGTGTGATTTTACAAACAACAATTAAATCAGCTGTATATGTTTTATTAGTTACACATTTACATGTATGTATTGTGCACAATTATTAAACAGTGCACATATCGAAGATATCTACAGAGAAGTCTTCCACTCCAAGTTAAAAAGTCCTACACTTTTTCTTTTGTTTTGACTAAACTTGTTTTACTAAATATTAAATAAGGAGACTAGAGCAAATAGACTATAGATACGAGAAGTAATGAAACAGTTTCAGAGTACTGTGATGAAATGCTGGTTAAGCATATAAATGTAAACAGTCATTATAATTGAGCAGAACGCAGAGCTAAATGTATTATTATGTAAATGTAAAGAAGAGAGCGTCGTGCAATAAATACTGAACTTATAATCAGTGAATATGAGCTGGTTTTATTTTCGAAATGTGGTATAAATTCCTCCCATTTTGACGTTTTTAATTTATTTGAACACATCAGTCAATTTGACAAGGCTTCTATGTTCATTCTTGCTGTCAATTGCGAAAGGAATGATCAATAAAAGGTTTCTGATAAACCGCTGTGACAGCTGCAGGCGCTGTGTGACGTGCGTGTACGCGAGGTGAGTCAGATTTCGATACAACACCGACACTGCATGTTCCTCCATGTTGTGTCAGTGATGGGTCATTCTTGAATGTTTTGTTCATTTTGAACAAATCTATTGTATGACTCATGGAGTGAATTATTCCTTTGCGCATGCGCTCATTTGTGCAAGTGGAGCTCGTGTGCTGCCTTGAAGTGGTCTGTTTCGCGCAGAATGCGCATGTGTGGCCTCAAACCATATCGATATAAACGATGTTGGATAATCCCGCATCGAGTTGGGGAATCATATCGATATATCCCCAGAACTCAATATACCGCCCAGCCCTAGTTTGTTGTATTGTGGATTTCATTTATTAGTTTACTTTTTGATGTTTCAAATTACTCTAAAGAAATAAATTCATTGTTTGTGCATGTTTTTAAATTTCAGAATTAATCCACACAGTGGCAAAAGTTGAACTATTCTGAAAATTGACTGCAGCATGTGTGTATGAACAGCTGATTGTGGTCATAGCAATGACAGAGTTCAGAAACTAATTTAAATTGGTAAAGGAAGAAGCCCACTTTGAGTTTTCAACGTGGTTTTGGACACAATATTTGAATACCCCATACAGATTTAACCTGAGAGATACAGTACAAGCACTGATCTATAATAGATACGTGATTACAAGCCGTGCCGGGTGATTACAAGTTACAACACACAATTAAATACATATTTTGTAATCTACACAAAATGAGGCAACGATTTTAATCACATCTACAGGTTGTGATTTGAAGGAAGAAGAAATTGGTCCACATGAATGGTGAATCATTTATAATAATCACTCATTTATAATGTCACTTGTGTAGCCAATAGGATTATTGCAAAAACTAAGCTCTGTGCTCTACCATAGTTCATTAAACTTGCACCTTTTGTCCATTGAGATCATCTTTAATATAAAATGCTCTTCATCATAATATAACTTTCCTGAATTTTAAAGCCTGAATACAAGCACCACTAGTCTGACACTAGGCTATAAACGGACTATACCATGATCGTCACCTCATCACCATCAACCTGTTCACTGTGAGATATTTCATGTCCGACAGCACCTGTAGTCTCGTTTAACAACTTTTTAGCAACCAGCTTTATAAAGACACCTAACAGCTTAAAAGAAAAATCACAAATGTGCTGTAACTGGTGTGTTTTATATCTTAGAATAAAACATGAATGTATCTTAATAATAATAATAAAAAGCACTCAAGGACACCTTACAGCAGATCACAAGCACATCATAAAAATACAAGCAGTAAAAATGACAATCAGCATAAAATTAAACCAGCAAATCATTAAAAGCTATCCTAAACAAAAAACGTTTTTATCTAAATAGAGTCTACCTGGCGAATGTACAAAGGCAGGGAGTTCCATAACTTTGGTGCTGTACAGCTAAAAGCCCTGCCACCAAATGACTTCATCTTAAAATTTGGCACAGATAACAGTTCAGCAGAAGATGATCTCAGTGAGCGCAAAGGGGTGTACAAATGAAGAAGATCATTTTTTTAAGCTTGCATTAAACACACCTTATTTTAGGGATTTTACTAATATGCCATTCCAAAGACATAAAAAAAAAAACATTTACTTTAGAAAGTTGGAAGCAGAAGTGCTAAAACACAAACTCGCTTCTGGGTTTTTGTCTACAGAGACATCATAGTTCCACCACTCTATAGGGGTTGGTTTGGTTATGTATTGGCTTTGTAGGCTCATTTTATATCTGCATTCACTGCCTTTCCGACCCAATCTTGTGCCTTTCCTTTTTATGTTTACAGGAATTATGTGAAGAGTCATCAATGGCAATGATCGAATGTGGTTCGTAACACTTTCACATCAGGTAAGGAGAAAGTAAGTGAATTAAATTTTTCTTTTTGATAAAAGCCAGGTTTCCGTCTGAAGCTGCAAATGTAACTTATGTGGAAAAATGAAATATATGCTAAAATTTGTGAATAATAATAATTTGCGTCAAACTTGTTAAAGACAATAAAATAGTCACTTTGCAAAACTTTTTGCCTCAATCTTGGGTTTCTCTTTTTCCCTTTTTCAGGAATTGCATGAATAGTCATTGGTGACTGAGATCGAATGCAGTGCGAAACCTTATCAGGGAAAGAGACAGTAAGTGAATTTAATTTCCTTCTTGACGCTGACCATGTTAGAATAAGAGGTAGGGATGTTCCAATACCCTTTTTCCCTTCCCGATACTGATTCTCATACCTGAGCTCAGGGAATCAACCAAATGCAAGTACTAAACCGATACCTGAGTGGGTATCTGTAGAAACTGTTGTGTATAATTTTAGCCTTGTTTAAATTGACAGATTAAATTTATGGTGTGCTTCAGACTTATCCATTAATAAAATATTACAAATGCATACAGCAAACTAGAGTAAAGTTTTACAAAATAACTGTATAAAAACTGTGCAAAAAAGATATAAAAAGTGAATATAAATACTATAGAAAAATAACATCTTTGTATCTTAAAATTCAGAAACTTTTTTAAAAATAAAAAGGCACTTCACCTTTTACATTTTTTTTTAAAGTGCAACAGTACCTTATGCTCAATCTAAATATACCCTAATGGTTTCACACATCTCAGTATTTTAAAGTGCAACCCTTTAGTAAAATATGCATAGAACATTATAAAGTCTTCACACACAGTGTTTCCAACAGCATAGAAAAAAATAATAAACTAAATAAAAAGGCCTGCCCTAAATATTTTCTTTTCAGTTAAATTACAAATTGAGATTACAAAACGAAAACACTGACTGAATCCTTTTTAAGAACCAGCATGCTGTTTATTTCCAATCATGTTTCTTTTTGGTTTTTGTGTCATTCAATTAAAAATAGCAGGCTACCTCAAATCGTTTGCTCTACAGAAGATAGGCATTTAATTAATGCTCCTCTCTAATTCTTATATCGCAATGTCTGTCAACATTTTTAATAGAAGTCTTTATTTTAAAGATTATGTCTTGAGCATCTGATTTTACCTCCAGTGCTTGTGTGATTTTTAGTTGCACTGTCCTCAGTAGCACAGAAATATCAGTATATCAATATAGCCTTTGCTGAAAGGCTGGTTACCAGCAATGAGGTATAATAATGTTATTAGAGATTTCAAAGGAAATTTATTAAGAAGGAAATATAGCCTAAACTTTACAACAACAGATTCTATCATTGTCATAACGTATAGAATGCCCTTAAACAGTGTAGCCCGTAGTCTAGTTGATGGCAAAGAATTAAGTTTTTTTTTTTTATTAAGATTGTTTCATATGTCAAATGAAGCTCTGTTCTTTACAGAAGCTTTAAACAGATGTGCGCTGTGGCCGTGGTGATGAGAGACAATAAGGCACATCTTGACTTATATTTAAAGTATGGGCTAGGCTACTATAGCAAATAATAATTTAGTTTTTTTAACATGTAGCCAAGGATTGCATTACATTTTAATAGTTTATAAAGCTATAAAATGAAAGTCTCAGTTTGGTGTGGAGTTATCATAAGCATAAATCATTTAAGTCAATCAGCATTTGTTTGATTTGTAGATTAGGCTATGCAGGCTATTTTAGAAATGGATCTTTTATAAAGACTATTAATAACTGTAATTCTCCAAATGAAAAAAAAAGTTTAGTTATTTGTTGATATGATGGTGCCGTGTGGAGCGCACTCAGCGCAAGTGAAAACCACAATGCTTCGACTTGTTTTCAGAGCAGAGCACATTTCAGAAAGTTTTGCATTAGGGGCTTCTTTCTCCACTTGTGCAAATACACGAAGGGGTTTATAATGCAGATCCAGGACAGAGGCAACAACCAATAGCGTTGGTTTGGCATCAACTTGTCTGTGTCAAACTGTGACAAGTCTTTTCACTCTTTTCATTATGCTTCTTTTATCAAAATACATCTGTAGGCACTTGTGGTTGCACATATTATAATATCCCTGAGTTAACAAATAGCCCTATGTGTTGCAAAATAAAATAATAATACATTTTAATTGTTTAACTGATACCATAAATTGATTAAAAATGCATCCTTTCAGTTAACGGTTAAACGATTAATATGAACATCTCTAGTTTCCTTTCTCACCCCCATATTTGAACACATTTGTTAAATAGAGTGATGGGACTATAATGTCACTTTGTAGGCAAACCAGCAGTCGGCATCACACTGGTTCCCTTGACAAAAAGCCAATAGGCAAATGTAACTTATGTGGAAATTTAAAACGATGCATTAAAATGTTTCAAATAATCAATTTGAATATCAAATAATCAAACAATGTTTCACTCAAATGAGTCAAAGATAATAAAATCGTCACTTTGCAAATCTTCTTGCCTCAA
This sequence comes from Danio aesculapii, assembly GCF_903798145.1. Taxonomy (NCBI): domain Eukaryota; kingdom Metazoa; phylum Chordata; class Actinopteri; order Cypriniformes; family Danionidae; genus Danio; species Danio aesculapii. The sequence continues at coordinate 949,957 of NC_079452.1, read as the reverse complement.
TCTTGTTTCTCTTTCTCACTTTTACAGGAATTGCATGAAGAATCATTGGTGACTGAGATTGAATGCAGTGCGAAAACGTCCATGTCAGGGAAAGAGACAGTAAGTGAATTTAATTTCCTTCTTGATGCAAACCATGTTAGAACCTCAAATCAGAAAAGTTTGGCACAGTATGGAAAATGCTAATAAAAAAAAGAAAGTACTGATTACTAAATTTACTTTGATTTGTATTGCATTGCAGATAATCCAACAGACATTATTTAATGTGTTAATAAACTTGTATTCCAATTTTGGTTCTTGCAACATATTTGAAAAAAGTTGACAGGAGTTTAGGGCTGTCATCAGGTAAAATGGTTAAATAATGATGTGATGTGAAACGGGTGATGTCAACAGGTGAAAGAGGACACGGGTACTGGACTGGCCTGTCTGCAGTCCCGACCTGTCTCCAATACAGAATGTGTGGTGCACCATACTGTTGCCCACTTTGATTTGTTTGCAGGAAGAATGGTGCAAAATTACACATGAAACACTTCATCACTTGCTGTCTCTAGTCCCTAAACATATTTTTAAGTGTTGTAAAAAAGAATGGCAACATTATGCAATTTTTTATTAGCAATTTCCATACTGTCTCAACTGTTTCTGATTTGTAGTTGTAGAAGGAGGGTTGATTTATCATATTAGGCTGTTTTACCTGGGCTGTTTTCTCAAAAATGTTGTTGTGATGACTCTCTTTGAGTAAAATATACACCTCTATATTAATTAATAATAATAACTAGTGTATTGGGGGATGGGCATGACGTGGACATGAAATGTAAGTACAGTCTGGCCTTGTAAGAACCCCCATATTTTAACCCATTTGATGAATAGAGTTTGGTCAGTTATGTGTTGGCTTTTTAGGCTCAATTTATACTTGCCAATTGCTTTCTTGTACAAAAACTCAGATAACAAATGAAATGAAATTGTAGATGTTGTCCAAGAATTTTTCATTCATTTGCTTTTCCCTAACACCTGAAATTGGCCAGGTATTATTAGTTCATTAGTTGAGTGTAGTACTTACTTGGCTTTTTGACCCAATCTTTTTTTTCCTGATTTTTATTTTTTTTTTTCCTTTTCACATTTACAGGAATTATGTGAAGAGTCATCAATGGCAATGATTGAATGTGGTTCGAAACACTTCCACATCAGATAAGGAGAAAGTAAGTGAATTTAATTTACTTCTTGATATGAGCAGAGTTTCTATCCAAAACTGCAAATATATCTTATTGCAAACAAAATAATTTCCTCTTTGACAATGACAATGTTCGATGTAGAAGGGTTAAGTGCTATTTTAGGCTGTTATCTCAAAAATAACTCTCTTTGAGTAAAATAGACCTCTTTCTGTTAGGGATGTCAATTTCCACAAAATCCTGTGATCCATGATCATTTAAATTATTAATTAATCATTAATCACCACTTCATAAACATAATAGATAAAGTTTTGAATGTTTTGAAATATTAAACAAATCACCCTAGCCTTTTCCATTTGGAGACTTACAGTAATAGCTTAGTCTGTATAAACAGTCCATTTATAAAATACATAATTAATGAATGTGTTAATGAAGAATAAAACCAATATGCAATATGCTCTTTGCATAATGATCACTGCGAAATAAGCTAAGTGCTCATTTTATACAGTATATAAACTATAAATATAAAAAAAAAAGAAATGAAGTAATGGAACATTATATGTAAAAAAAAAATCTAAATTTATATACAGTAGTAGGCTAGGCTAAAAAAAGGTGCCTTAAAGCTTCTGTAAAGAACAGACTATATATGATAGGTGACACAATCTCAATAAACACTTGGTGCTTGATGTCAGATAGGCTACATTTATTTAAGGGCATTCGATACGACATTGATAGGATCTGTTGATGTCAAACTTAGGTTTCCTTTATAATATTAAGATATTTCCTCTGTAATACTACTATTATCCTTCATCACCGGTAAAATAACCAGCCTTTGTATTTCATGTATTTTAAATGTAGATTTTCCTGCCAGTTCGATGCAGGCGAATAAAATTGTGGCCTTTATTTAATTAAATCTTTATTTATTTAAATCTTACTTTTACCTGAACTCGCCACGAGTAAGATGGAGAAAATAAAAACACATCAGCATAGATAAAAATTCAGATGCTTAAGACATAATTTGTAAAAGAATGACTTCTTTTAAGCTGTGTTAGTTTTAAAGTTTGTAGCAAATATAAGACAGCGGTTTGGGATAAACCAATTACAGCGGAGCATTGATTAAATCCTTATTTTTCAGAGAGTGAAACAAATCATCCACTGCACAGTTGTGCAACAGGCACGAACATAAATGTACACTTCATATATATATTTTTTGGAAAATAATGTATTTTTTGGTGGTCAATTATCTACAAAATAAAGAATGAATAACATTTGTGGTGAAGTGTTTCAAAAGAAGTACTGCTATTCAGACCCAAAACACAAACTTTTTGTTAAATAAATAAAATATAAAAAAATTTAAAGTGAAACATTCACAGTTTCAGGGAAGCCTATATTTAACAGCTTTCACTTTTAATGACAAAATCATCCATTGCGCTGGCCAGTTTCAATAATTTAACTATAATAATTTAACATTTAATTAAGTAATTTGAAAGAGCAGGACAGGCTTTACAAGCTATTCAGAGCACTGAACGTGTTCACAGATTACCTAGGAAGAACAAACTCGGTCTGAAGGATGAGAGAACTCAGAAACTCATTGTGAGAATTACAATTCTGTCAGATGAAATTGCTTAAAACACCCTAATATTTTAGAGAAACTAGTTAAAGTTTGCATAACCAATAATTTATCTTATCCACCCGTGACCTACTCATAATTAAACATCATATAGCCTACTTTTTGATTTCCTGACCTGCAAATTAACGGCAGCACACGCAGATATAACCGAGATCCACTTAAAACAGGGTTTTATGCATCCCCCACATAACATAAACTGCACACACTTGATTATTTAATGTGTAAAGTCGTGGACGCTTGTCTCGCAGCACAAATCATAACTTATCCTTTAATGTCCATGCTTAATCTGTCATCGATAAGGTCTGTTGATTAAACTGATTACTGATAATAAATCGATCATTGAGTAACTGTTAGCATCCCTACTCTCTATTAATTTATAATAATAACTAGTGTATTGGGGGATGGGCATGACATGGTCATGGATTGTAAGTACAGTTTGGCCTTTTGAGGACCCCTATAGTTTAACACATTTGATAAGTACAGTTTGGTCTGTTATGTGTTTACTTTATTGTGTATTGGGGGATGGGCGTGACATGGACATGAATTGTAAGGACAATTTGGCCTTGTGAGGACCCCCATATTTTACACAGTTGATGAATAGAGTTTGGTTGGTTATGTGTTGGCTCATTTTACATCTGGCCAGGGGCGTTGCTAGACATAAAGCTCTACTGGGGCATGTGCCCCCTTCCCCCATCCCCCCCTCCTCTCCCCTCAAAAAAAAAAAGAAAAAGAAAAAAAAAAAAAAAAAAAAAAAAAAAAAAAAAAATATATATATATATATATATATATATATATATATATATATATATATATATATATATATATATATATAAATATATATATATATTATATATATATATATAGGCTTTGCTAAAAGGCTGGTCAAATGTCTTTTTTTACAGAAGCTAACAGACGCGCATGCTGCGACCACAGTCAACAATCGCATATATTTTGACTTATTTAAAGTAGACTATAGGCTATAGCATATAATAATTTTGTGTATAGAAGTTTATAAAAAATGTAGCCAATATATCACAGGGGTTTATGTAGCAGCAATTACAGTGGAGCATTATCCTTTTTTCCCGTGGAGCGAAACAAACACTGCACAGTTGTGTAGCGGATGGAGACGCACAAAAATATACAATTCATATATTGTTTTACAATTAACGCATTTCGTTTTGTACAATTTGTATCTTAGTTTTTGTCAGTCAGTAATCTACAAAATAAACAATAATAACTAATAAACTTTGAGGTGAAGCGATGTGCCTCAGGGCCTATCTACTGAAAGGGTTACCTACAACCTTAACGTCCCTGCTATATTGTAACCCTTTCAATAGATAGACCTCATCAATGACATATTAAGCATGGATATTTAAACGATAAGTTATGCTTTGCGCTGTGAGATGCGTCCATGACTTTACACATAAGTAATAATCAAATGTGTGCAGGTTATGTATCTTATGGAGTCACTCTCTTAATATTGGATATTTAAGAAGCATAAAACGCTGTTATTAAACAAACTCTCTTATATCTGCTGCTGCTGCTATTAATACGCAGATCTCGGTTATGCTGGTGCAGCCGTTAATACACGGTTCAGGTAATCAAAAAGCCAGCTCGCCTATATGATGTTTAATTATGGGTGGGTCGCAGGTGGAGAAGTTTAATCATTGGTTATGCAGACCACTTTGACTAAAATATCAGAAAGTTCAAACGCTTTGATTAAACTAAAGCGAAACTGACCGATGTTTGTCATAAAGAGTGATAATATAGGCTGCTCTTTTAATTTTGATCACACAGTTAACAAAGATTCAATATTCGAAACTGAATATTTCACTTTTATTTTATTTATATTACGATTGTTTTTAACAGACCAGTTTGTGTTTTGGCCGCGGCATATAGCGGACCCTGAGGCACATCGCTTCACCTCAAAATTTATTAGTTATTCTTGTTTATTTTGTAAATAACTGACCGACAAAACTAAGATATAAATTATACAAAACAAAATTCGTTCAAAGAATATTTTTCTTCCGACGAAAATATATATAATTAATATATATTTTTGTGTGTCTCCATCCGCTACACAACTATGCAGTGTTTGTTTCACTCCACGGGAAAAAGGATTTAATTAATGCTCCCGTAATTGCTGCTGCACAAACCCCTGTGATATATTAGCTACATATTTTTATGAATGTCCTTACACAAAATCATTATGCTATAGCCTAAAGCCTACTTTAAATAAGTCAAAATATATGCGATTGTTGACTCATCACCGTGGTCGCAGCATGCGCGTCTGTTAGCTTCTGTAAAAAAAGACATTTGACCAGCCTTTTAGCAAAGCCTATATTAATATACTGATATTCTTGTGCCAGTTTGACACTGTAAATTAAACTGAGGAGAGTTTAACTACTTCACAACACTCCGTCACCTGAACTCAGCGTGAGGGAGAAGGAGAAAAGTGCAGCGCTGAGGTAAAATTATATTCTCAAGTCATAATCTTTAAAATAATTATAAATTATAAATAAAAGTATTCTTATTATTATACATTATTTTTTATATACATATTATTATTCTTATTTACATATTATTATTCTTCTAAATAATCTTAAATGTAACTGGAAAACAATGTTAAGACAACTGGAGTGATGCTAAGATCATTTAAGAAATTACTTTTGCATAAATATTAATTTCATTTTAATGAAATTGACAATTCAATAAAATACAAAAAAAAAAAAAAAAAAAAAGATGTTATAGGATTATCTGTTGTAGACTTGACACATGGCAGATAATTATGTTTATTAAGTCTTTACCTCCCTGACTCGTCATCCCTCTTTTTTGCTTCATACAAAAAAATCTATGAGGAGGCATGCTTAGTAAGATCACCATCATATTGTTTAAACTTTAGTTTTGTCCACTTGCAAAACAAAAAAAGCTGTTAAGCTGGTTTTACAACGAATGAGCGGAGCGTAACAAGCAGGTAGCCGTCTTTTTTGGCGCGCATGTTAATTACCGGGACTCTCAGAGCAGCGCGTGCAAGAGGCGCGCCTGTTCTCTGCGCACATGCAGAGATGCGTCAGTTTGCTTTTTGATTAAACACATTGCTTTCACCGTTGGTTCGGTTGCACTTAGAGAATAACGTCTTTATTTCGGAATTACCACTCTTAATAAATACACTTGCATTTGAAGTAAATCATATCTCAATGCATTTACTGGGGCACTGGAGATTTTTACTGGGGCACATGCCCCAGTGAATTGGGTCTAGCGACGCCCCTGCATCTGGCACTAAGATTTTTGTCATTCATGTACAAAGTGTTTTAGTATTAATTTGACATTTTAGCATCAATAAGGTTTATCTGATGTGTGCACTTTTTAGCCTGGACATGCTTTCAATTCAATAATAACTGCAGTGACTTTTTACAAATTGATGCTTTCATATAAAAGTTGTGGTATGTCTAGCATGTGAATTGGATTTTAATAAAAACTCTCCCTCTGTACAGTGTCACCATGAAGTACACAGTGCTGTTTTTTCCAGTTTGGATTTGTGCGATGATTGATGGTAATGGTCCCATGTCAAGTAGAAAGTGGCCGACTTCAACTTGCAAATGTAAGTATCTATGTCACAAATAATCAGCGTATAAATGTATGTGTCATCATTTTTTTAGTCTGTGTTCTAAAGTACAATATGGATTTCTCCTATAATTTCTAGGTATTTTTTTAATAGTGTTTTTTTTTTCTTCCATCAATTCACTATTTGAAAGCCATATCCATTTTTTCACATTTGTTGTTTTAAGTAAATAAAAGATTATTTTAACGAATAAATTAATGTAAAATTGATCCTAACAGTACTAGGATTAGAGAACATAATTTAATTTCAAGATAAATTAAATTCAGTATTATAACATGCATTCATTTTGTTATGCAAGGCAAAAAACAACACGTTTAGTATAGTTGTATATTGTGCTATGTAAAATAAAATATTTCACAGCACAGAAAACACTATAGATTAGATAAAACATATAAGAAATAAAAACTTGAAATATATCAGTCTGTGTGGAATGAATGTATACATTATACAAGTTCCACTGCTTGAATGGAATTAATGAAATAAATCAACTTTTGAAGATATTCTAATTATATGACCAGCACCTGTATTTAGCTGAAGAAATACACCAGTTAGGCAGCACTAGGGAACTGTGCTCTTATCGAGTAGGATACAGAAAGCCTGCACTCTGACTGTAAAATAAGTCTTTATAGTTTTTTTACAATGTCAGTAAAAATATGTATTTCTGTAAATTTGTGTTTATTTGTTGCAGACACCAACTCAAGGACAGTTATTATAAAAACATGGAGCAGACTGAAGTGAATGCAGTCATAAAACATTTTAAAGGGACACCTCACCACAAAAGCACAGTGTGATCAATGCAAGATAGCAGAAGACCATGTTCTTAAAGAAAGAAGAAAAATTAAGTGACTTTGTGAGGAACAGAGGTTTGCAGATAAATAAAAGAAATGTTGGACTGCATTTCAACAAAGAAAAGCAAAAACTGCTTTTAAACGGTTAGTTCATCCAAAAAATTTAATTAGCCCATGGTTTATTCACCCTTATGCAATCCTAGCTGTATATGACATTCTTCGTTCAGACGAACACATTAAGAGTTATTTAAAATTTTCTCTAAGCACTTAAATACTATTATGGATGTGAAGTGTGGGCCTTGTTGGAACCGTTCCAATACATGTCATGTCTTTTGAAGCGGATCGATAGGTTTGTAACAAATATTTATTTTTTATGAATTATGAACTCCAGTTGCTACTTGCGTGTTGGCGACAGAGTCAGATGAACCTAAACGAATCAAAGAACAAATTAAAGATGTCCCAAACTCAGCCAACTTGACTTTTCGCAAACAAGCATACAGACATTAGCTGTGTTTCCATCCAAAAATGCGGATGAACTTAATGCGCAAAACTGGATTAACGCGTTAAAGACGTGCAAATAAAGCAGCGTTTCCATCCAACGAGTCAAAGCAAACAAAATCGTCACTTCCTGATTAACTGGCACCAAATATCAACAGTAAAAACTGAATTTGCTGTGGTAAGAGAAGCTGCGTCAATCTTTTCTTCATCTAATAAATGACACTGAGCACGGACGCTCTTATTTCTTGAGGTCATTACTAATATAATAACACTAATACTTAAAAGGTAAGGTGTTTTAGAATGACCAAAACAACAGTTCAGATGGTTTAGTGTGCTGCTGGTTTCTCCATTCACGCACATTTTCATCATCACATGATCTCTTATAACAAAATCACATGACCTTTTTTAATGCGCACACTGGAATTTGTGCGGTAAAAGTGTTTCCATCGTAGTTTATGTGCATCTTTTCTTATCGAATAAAAAGTTTATCCTACTCAGTTATGCGCATACGTTTTTTATGCGCATTTTCAAAATTTATGCGCAATATGGCATTTCCATCCACTGTTTATTATGCACATATGCAAAATGCACATAAAAATAGGTGCATGGAAACAAAGCTAATGACGGATTCAAAAATCTATTGATCTGCTTCAAAAGACACATTAACCTCCCGGATGCGTATGGGTTCGTTTCACGACAGATATTTGTGCTTTTTCAAGGTTTAAAAAGGGGTCACAATTCACTACCAATATAATGTTTGAAAGTGCCCAGAAAAATTCTAAATAACTCTTAATGTATTCATCTGAAAGAAGAATGTCATGTACACCGAGGATGGCATTAAGTTGAGTAAATCAATTTTCATTTTTGGTTGAACTAACCCTTTAAGGGGCAGAACCCTTAAAATGTTGTCATTGAGTTGTTTTTTTAAAAAGCCTTGGTGAATAAATGCATTTGAGACAGTGATTTGATGTTACTGATCTATATATCTATCTACCTATCTCTCTCTGTCTGTCTGTCTATTAGCTAGTCCAGTTAAACACTGATTGTCCTCACAATCCTGCGTTAGTAATGTGTGTGGGTGTGTATGAGTAAAGTCCAGTTAAACACCAGTTGTCCTCACAATCCAGTGTTAGTAATGTGTGTTGGTGTGTATGAGTGAAGTCCAGTTAAACACCAGTTGTCCTCACAGTCCTGTGTTAGTAATGTGTGTGGGTGTGTATGAGTAAAGTCCAGTTAAACACCAGTTGTCCTCACAGTCCTGTGTTAGTAATGTGTGTGGGTGTGTATGAGTAAAGTCCAGTTAAACACCAGTTGTCCTCACAGTCCTGTGTTAGTAATGTGTGTGGGTGTGTATGAGTAAAGTCCAGTTAAACACCAGTTGTCCTCACAGTCCTGTGTTAGTAATGTGTGTGGGTGTGTATGAGTAAAGTCCAGTTAAACACTAATTGTCCTCACAATCCTGTGTTAGCAAAGTGTGTTGGTGTGTATGAGTGAAGTCCAGTTAAACACTGATTGTGCTCATAATCCAGGGTTGTTAGTGTGTGTGTGTAACACTCATGGCTGTCCTCATAATGCATGATTAAATCCGAAACGCCCACTTTTGCCATGTCTCCACATTGTTGTAGGATGTCAGGTCTTAATATTTCCAGACTCTTTCACAATAATTAAATTCTGAGTAGACAGAATTATTCCCCATGCAATATGGAGAAGATTCATATTTCTTACTAATCTGTAAGACAAAAGGAAATGTGGGTCCCCATATACCATGATGGTACTTATTTGGGAAAAAGGTCCCAATAAACCACCCGTACCAGTGTGTGTGTGTGTGTGTGTGTGTGTGTGAGTGTGTGTGTATGTATTTGTGTCAGAGTCCAGAGGTGCGAGGGGAGGAGGTGCGTGGGGAGGGAGCGAGGAGCAAAGCTGGGAGAGAGTTCAGCTTCCTGACAGCCTGATGGATGAAGCTGTCTTTCAGTCTGTTGGTCCTGGCCTGGAGACTGCGCAGTCTCCTCCCTGATGGCAGCAGACTGAAGAAGCTGTGCATTGGGTGGGTGGCATCTGCTGTTATGCAGAGGGCTTTACGGGTAAGACGTGTGCTGTAAATGTCCTGAAGGGAGGGGAGAGAGACACCAATGATCTTCTCAACTGTTCTCACTATGCATTGAAGTGTTTTCCTGCAGGATGCATTGCAGGTTCCAAACCACACAGTGATGCAGCTGGTCAGGATGCTCTCAATAGTGCCTCTGTAGAAGGTGTACATGATTGGGGCTGGTGCTCTTGCTCTTTTGAGTTTGCGGAGGAAGTAGAGACGCTGCTGTGATTTTTTTGGCCAGTGCAGTGGAGTTTTTAGTCCAGGAGAGATCCTCAGTGATGTGTACACCCAGGAACTTGGTGCTGTTCATACGCTCCACAGTCGCACCGTTGATGGTCAGGGGAGCATGGAGAGTGTGCTCTTTCCTGAAGTCAACAACAATCTCTTTCGTCTTCTCCACATTCAAAAAGCCTTCTGGCCACACTTGTATCTCCTTGCAAACCGGTTTGGTGACTTTAACGATCGGTCTGTAAGCAGGCATTAGCATGACAGTTAAGTGGTCTGAGGCACCAAGGTGGGGGAGGGGGAAGGCTTTGTAAGCTCCTCTCTGTGTGGTGTAAACAAAGTCCAGTGTGTTATTGCCCCGTGTTGGAAAGTCTGTGTTGTTGTATTTTTGGAAACACACTCTTTAGGTCTGTATGGTTAAAGTCCCCTGCCAGGATGAGAAAAGCATCGGGGTGGGCTGTCTGCTGCTCACTAATGTGCAGGTACAGGTCATTTAGTGCCTCACTCCTGTTGTTTGCATTGGAGCTGGGAGGGACGTAAACAGCGAAAAGCAGAATGGCTGTGTATTCCCTCGGTAGATAAAACGGACGGCACTTGATAATCATGAACTCCACCAGTGGTGAGCAGTATTTGCGGACTACAACGGCATCGCGGCACCATGACTCATTGATGTAAACACAGAGCCCGCCACCGCGGGTCTTACCTCCCGCGACGATAGCTCTGTCTGCTCTATAGCATGTTAGCTGGTCGAGCTGAATGGCGCTGTCCAGAACGTTGTCATTGAGCCAAGTTTCCGTAAACACAAAAGCACAACAGTCCTTTACAGTCCTATGTGATGAACGAAGTAGACGGATGTAGTCCAGTTTGTTGTCTAGCGAGCGTACGTTCGCTAGAATGATGGAGGGGATAGCGGGTTTGTGGGGGTTAGCCGCTAGCCTAGTTCGGATACCCCCGCGCTTACCCCTCTTCTGCTTCCTCTCGTGCCGCTTGAAGCGCCTCCATTGTGGGCGAGGTGGTGAGGTGGGGGTCGGAGGATGGGTAGGCATCCGGAGCAAGCCGAGATCTTGCAGCTCATCAGTATCCGCGGAGTTTAACTTGTGAAGTTTGTTTCTACCGATGTCGAGCAGAAATTTTCGAATATATGCGCGCTTAAGGACAGATAAACGTGACGTTGACGCACAATAACACTGCGACATACAAGACGAAGAACACAAAAACACATTAATAACACATTAATAAATAATACCAAGTTTTAACACATCTGCTACATTCCAGTGGAGCCTCTGTTGCGCTCTACCACAGCTGGCAAAACTTTCTGAAGGTGGTCGATGTATCTGTTGCAGACAGTTATTGTCAAACGATGCCGCCAGAATGTTTCGATGGCTTTAAGAAGCTCGTCTTTATTTTTTGGCTTGACCTCATTGTACTCATGCAAGCACTGTGCTTCAGCTGAAAGAAGCACAAACAGCAGCAACGGAAGCTCAGTGGACACAAGACCCCATGCGTACACCCGTTAATCTGAATGAGGATATGGAACATTCCGAAGTCACCTCTGCTGGCCCGACTCCAAATTCAAGTTGCCATCCCGATTTACTGTTCTCCCCTCCCACTCAAGAGCACATTGACATGCTTATGGTTCAGAGTCATGGACGGCCAGATCGGTACGGTTGCTTGCTGTTTCGTGCAGTTGTGCCAGACCAGCGCTACGCGGAGTGGGCATCCACAACGAACTGGGATGGTTCGAGAGGCAAAGTTGCTTTGCCCGTGAACCTCGTTAGAGACAGGGTGATTAAGAGATTCCCTAACCTGACCAGCGCTGACAGCAAACGCATAAAGGACAGAGTGAACGAATTTCTACGGTCCCCACGAACCTCTGTTAGCGCCCACCGACGTCTTCAGTATTAGAGACAACTTTAAAAAAAACATTCAGTTATTTGTGTATTTGTATTTGCTTTTTTTCTCAGAATAAATATATCCTCTTAACCAACTGTATGACTGTTTTTTTCCCGATTATACGCAAAAGAAATAGTTTTTAAAGTGTTTTTTCATGCTTTATTTCTAACACGTTTATGAATTATAAGTTTTAGCCTAAGGTTACCAGACAAAACAACAATAACAACATATCGACTCATGCGCACACATGAGGCCCGTAGCCAGCCTGGTGAAAGGGATGGTTCTTTTTTTCTCAAGTGGACCTTTTTGCAGTTATACGCCTCAGTTTCTATTTAACTATGAGATTTAAATACTACATTTTAGTGACTTTTTTTTGCTGGATTAGCCAGTCAGATGTCATTATAACCACACTTTTTGATGTACTAAAATATTTCCTAAAAAGTGCAGTTAAAAAAATTCAAACAAGAGAAATTTTTAAAATACAAATTTATTAAATCATATGTCATTAGAAAAGTAGCAATCTGTTTTAAAGTTTTAAAGTAAAAAAAAACATTTATTATCATTATCATTTATTAGACAAAAAACACACTAGCCAAACCTTTGACAGCTTTTTCTTCTTTTTTTTCGCGGTTATGCGCGCATTAGCCTATATTTCACACGCATATGTAAGGTGACTGAAATTAAAATTAAAATACAAAACATACTGATCCATTAAGTAAAAAAACAAAACAACACTTTTACTTTAAAGAAGTACATTGACGTTAACATTATTTTATTATACTTTAAGTGATCTGCTTGAGGTAGGTCACGTTTATCAATGGTAAATTTTAACCTAAGTTTACATTAATAACATACAGTGCATTGTTCTTTACCATACAAAATAAAAAATAATAAAAGAAACATTATACACCATAGTAGCCTGTAGCCTATAAAAAGGCCGCAAATCTTTTTAAATGCATTAAAAGGCAAGCGCATGTCTAAGCCTTACCTTGAGTTTGTTCACACTCTGCCTGTATTAACTTACATGCTGTATTTTAATATAGCTAATTTTGATGAATTAGCTCTAACCTTTGACAGTTTTTTCTTCTTTCCGCGGTTATGCGCGCATTATATTTCAAATGCATATGCAAGGTGACTGAAATTGAAATTAAAATACAAAACATACTGGGCCATTAAGTAAAAAAACAAAACAACAGTTATACTTTAAAGAGAACTTTAAAGAGAACATTGATGTTTTGAAACAAAAAAATTTACTGAAAACTATTAAAAATATACCTGCGAGATATGTCCTGCGGCAAAATTATTTTATGAAGCAGCATTCAACTTAAGCTCTTTAGACCAAGGGTGCAATTCTGGTCTGAGAGGTGGGGGGGACCAAATCTGAGTGATGGTAATACTGTAGCAATGTTGGGTAATTGTGTGCAGAAAAGCCTACATTTCAATTTTATTTGACATTTTATCATAACATATACAGTGTATTTTTAAAATGAGAACAAATGAAAGAATATAATGTTTGGGAAATAACGCGTGAAAAGCTTATTTAATTGTTTTTAAGAGTAAAAGAACAAATTTGGATATTAGATATTGGAGTGTGCGGCGGGTGGGGGACGCGGGGAAAGGTGACTGATCTTTAAAGAATGCCACTATCACTATCAGTGGTGGGAGCGGGCTATATATCCAGGGTCTTCAGGATTTCACACTACCTCAGCTTGCTAAATTATTTTTATATTATTTTATTGGGACAATGTATCTCCCTAAATCATTAATTCTTCTTAAAATGTTTATATTAAATGCCTAAAAATAAAATATATATAGACTTGCAAACATAAGTGAAAAGTGAGATCCTCTTCCACTCGCATTGTAGCCTTCCCTCCCTTTCAAAGGTACTCGTAAAGGTAGTCAAATCTACTTTTTATGTAATTTAAATATTAGGATTGCTTGAGTTCTATTTTTTAAATCGCTATAAGGATGTGTTATAAGGTACGCTGGAAGAAAAGGAGTCAGACAAACTTTTTTAAAAACCCTTTTTTTTTGTTGGAAAAATCATTTTTTAAACAAATTTCGTTTGGTATCATTTTATAGGCCTATGTAGTGTATTTTTTGTTCAGGTATCAACAAGAACAACAAAACATTTAAGGTGAGTTATTTAAGACTTGTGTAACCGGTGTTTGACTCTCTGCGTTGTGTACGATAAAGAAACAGGCCACTGGTACTGTTGCTGATGGTGAGTTTATTGACACTTGAAAGTCAGGCCAGAGCAGACTGGATGGATCAGAAAACAGCACAATACGGGGATATGACTTCGCTTGTAAATTTTCCCACCTCTCCTCAGCGCGCTCAATGCGGACTCAGCAAACATAACAGTGACATTATACCCAATTAAATCTGGGTAAACACATCACGGAAGTGTACAAAAAGGAAATAAATAAAAATAACAAATGATAACAGTTCCATACATTGTGATGTTAATTAATCTTTCTCTATCTAATGTCATATTAGCAATTAATGTAATTGAGAAACAAATGCAAACACAAATAACAAATGTGCATCAAAAATACCTGGATGGATCAGAAAACAGCACAATACGGAGATATGACTTCGCTTGTAAATTTTCCCACCTAACAAATAAATTGCAGTTAGATGATCAGTCGAAAGCACTGTGTTTTGCATACATACTTATACACACACACACACACACTCAATCAACTGTGCTCAGTACAAACTATTAATTTCTTCATCCACACAAAGAAAAATACTTCCCAGTTAATATAGAACACTCTTACAAACACTACCATCGCATATTAAAAGCTTATTTAAAACATCCAACAACTTTTAGAACGATTTTCCTAGGAGCACCATTAACTGCTCACCTCTCCTCAGCGCGCTCAATGCGGACTGAGGATACAGTGCGGCAACCAGAAGTGACGTAGCGCGGTAACCGGAAGTGACATCGCGCGCCAAACAAATATAAAACTACTTTCATTAAACAACACAAATAAAGTAAAAACTAAATTCGAACATATTTCTAAACAAACAGATGTAAAACAAATGCACAAAAATTAAAAGGAGGGACTATTAGTGAAATACATTAAATTAATACTCTTATTAACACCCGTCACATTCACCCCTCCTGAATTTCACTAATATCCTGACCGAAATGACACATCGATCCATCAGAACCAGATTTTTAGCAAATCTTATTTGCAGTTCAACATTGCGAGTTACCCACTTAACGGGTTAAGAAAAGCCCAAGGTTGATCAAGTCTTAGACATTCTCAGAACAATATGCTGCCTTGTACAACATACAATAATCTGGTAAGATTTTTACTGAAATTCATACATCGCACATACTTCAGTTTTGTGGTAAGGCAAAAAACAACAATTATCTAGAATAAGGAAAGAACTGATCCTGACCTCTTTGTTAAAAGTGAGCCCACTCTCTGAACATAAAATGGCCTTTGTGCCATGGATTCGATCAAACGGCTAACTTTTTTGACCATTCTTCCTGCACAAGTTTTAACACCCTGTGTATCAGTGGGAAGTTCTGTTTGTGTGTTAGGCATAGTGTTCTCATATGGATCATTTAATGTATGTGGTTGTGGTTCGGAGTTGTTGGCTGAGGACTGAGTTTCTACATCAGACAGCAGATCAGGATGACTCTCAGTAACCTTCTTTGCATTAGGGTCTTGTTCACAGAAACTTCCTTGACTTTAATTGGAACAAGTGGATTCCGAGTCATCATCCTCCTCAGGCTTTTGTTCTTCACTCTCATCTCGTCCATCAAGTATCCATCCTTCCGTTCCATCAAAGCTCCTTTCCTCACACAAACTGGATAACTCTGGTGCACGAGACTCCGCTTCTTCGTTCTCAGCACTAAGCTGAATATCCTCTTCATCTTGAGGTGATTCAACAGGTAAGAAGCTAATATCCAGTATCAGGTTGCGATGCACCACTTTACATTTTCCACTGTTGTCAACCAGCTAGTATATATTCGTTTGGAGATTTCTGTCTCTTACAGTATAAACAGTTGGATCCCACTTATCTGCAAGCTTTTTCTTCTTCGTTCACTCTTGTTTGCGAGAAGTACCCGGTCTCCAACATTCAGACACATGCCCTTGACCTTCCGATTGTAATTCTTAGCCTGCTTTTTCTGTTCCTTCTCGGTATGTTTCTGGGCAATACATGCAGCTTCATGAAGGTAAGACATAAGTGTTTTTGCATAACTGCCATAATCAACAATCACAGGATCACGTAATGCCTGCGCAAAGACGACATCAACTGGCAGCTTAGGAATGCGACCAAACATTAACTGGAATGGCGCATAACCAGTAGTCTCGTGTACGGTGGAGTTATATGCAAACGTCAAAGTCTGTATTTGCTCAGGCCACTTGTGTTTTTCTTTAAGAGGCAAGGAGCGAAGCATATTGCCCAATGTCCGATTGAACCGCTCTGTTCCCCCGTTCCCCATGGGGTGATATGCTGTAGTGTGCGACTTTTCAACACCTGCCAGCTTAAGCAGCTCTGCAATGAGGGTACTTTCAAAGTTGGTCCCTTGATCTGTATGAATGCGAGTTGGGAAACCATAAATACAGAAGACATTATCCCACAGCTTTTTTGCTATTTGTTTTGCTTTCTGGTTTACACACGGGAAAGCATGGGCCAACTTTGTAAAGTGATCCGTCACGACTAATACATCCACAGAGCGTTGCTTACTGTCCTCCGCACTCCAAAAATCCAAACACACTAACTCCATAGGGGCTGAAGTCCTGATGTTCTCAAGTGGGGCTCGAGCAGATGGCTCTGGTGTTTTGGCCAATATGCACCTCTGACAACATTTAACATACTCTCTTATGTCACGCTCCATCCGAGGCCAGAAAAAGCGTTGTCGAGCTAGTTGCAGAGTTCTTGACCTTCCCTGGTGTCCAGCAAGATCGTGCACACCAGCTAAAGCTCTAGCCTTAAGGCTATTAGGCAGCACAAGTTGGAACCTCTTGTGTATGCTTGATGGGTCCTTGGAAACACGGTAAACTACTTCGTCTTGAACCTTCAATCGATCTAGTTGCCTAAGAAGAATTTGCGTCACAGCATCCATTGCAACCACCTCTCGTCTTGACGGCCTTTTTTGCTTCTCCAGATAGGGCAATATCTTAGAAATCGATGGGTCTGCTTTTTGACCCTGACGGATCTCTTCGATAGGGATAGCTGAAACTGGATCAAATCCGGAAGTTGTTGCATGCTGTATAGATTGGATTGTTTGCATGGCCCTTAACTCAGTTACAGCTTTCCACTGCTCTGATAGGTTCAACAGAGTCCTAACTGTCACGTGATCACAAGACACTGGGCTTGTCAAAGTTGACACATGGAGGTTGTTTACTTGTAATCGGAAGGTGTCCTGAACTCCATCTTGGTCAACAGTTTCAGCCTCAGATAGCAGACTCCCATATTGCTCAGTTATCAGCCTATGAGCAATGGTTTTTCGCAAATGGATCGCGGCTTAAAGCGTCAGCTACAGTATTCTTACTTCCAGCGATATGCTTAAGGTCGAAAGTATAAGCAGCAAGCTTAGATACCCAGCGCTGTTCACAAGCATCGAGTTTAGCCTTCGTTAATATATAAGTGAGGGGGTTATTGTCGGTCCACACTGTGAATGTGTGGCCCTTTAACCAGTGACTGAATTTTTCACACACACTCCACTTTAGGGCTAAAAACTCGAGCTTGTGCACTGGATATCTCCTTTGAGAGTTGGTTAAGGACTTGCTTGTGTATGCAATGGGACGTGCTTTTTCTTCACCAGCTGGTATCTGTGACAGCACAGCGCCAAGTCCCTCCAAAGAAGCATCAATCGACAGGATTAGAGGAAGTGAGAAATTGGGATGCGCTAAAACCACGCTCTGCAACAAACTCTCTTTCATCTTAGAGAGAGCATCATCACATTCTGGGGTCCAATCAACTGGCTTCAGTTTCCGATATGTGCCTGCCTTAGCCTCAGTTTTTATTTTTGTTCTTCTTTTCTGCCCAGCTGTTAGAGAGAACAATGGTCTGGCAACTGAAGAGCAATTTGGAATAAAATGTTGGTAATAGAGGATCATTCCCAAGACAGACTTTATTCGCCGTACAGATGGAGTACACCCGTCCTCTTCCATAAGGTCAGTTTTTGAGAGCTTGGCTATGACTTCGACCTTCGAAGGATCAACAGAAACACCATTTCCGTCAACAATGTGGCCTAAGAACTTAACGGACGCTTGCATCAGATGGCACTTTTTCGGACTTAATTTGAGGTTGTAGCTTCTTAATCGTTGGAATACCATCTCTAACCGCTCCAAGGCTGAGGTCTCGTTGGGTGCAAACACCAGCAAGTCATCTAAGTAGCACAGCAAACTACTAAAATTCAGGTCCCCAAAGATACTTAGCATCATACGCATGAAAGATGCTGGGCTATTACACAACCCTTGAGGCATCCTGTTGTACTCATGAAGACCTACTGGTGTTGCAAATGCGGTGTACTTTTTATCCTCTTCGGCCATTGGGATGTTATAAAAGCCTGATGTTAAATCCATCGTGCTAAAGAGGGTATTACCACCGAGGGCAACAAGGCAGTCTGATTGGTGCGGGAGTGGGTGCGCATCCTTAATTGTCCTAGCGTTTAGCCATCTGAAATCCGTACAAATCCTTAAGCTGCCATCTCTCTTCCATACTAAAACCAAAGGTGAAGCATATTCACTTACTGATTTACGTATTATTCCTTGCTCTTCCATTTCTGAAAGAACTTGGCGTAATTTTTGGTAGTGAGCGGGTGGTACTCGTCGGTATGGGAGTCAAAATGGGCGATCGTCAGTTAAATGGATGCGGTGAACAAAGCCTCTGACCTCCCCACAATCTAAAGCGTGTTTGGAGAATACATCATTGTAACTCTCTAGCAATTGGACTAGCTTTTCCTTTGCTGTATCACTGGCAGAACAAGAGTCGATGTTAATGTCACTGAGACTTACTGCCTCCAGTCTCTTTTTCAGGTCATCTGCAATAACAGGTAGTGGAACTTTATCAGGTGTGGCCAACTGGACTCCACTGAAACCTTGAAACAGCTCAAAATCTTCCACGGCAAGACACGGACACACATCAGCCAACTTACAGTTCCTTTTGAGGGTGACTGGCTTATCTGACAGGTTAGTAACCTTCAGGGGAACCCAATGATCTCCCCACAAGTGTGTAACAACACGACCTATGATAATGTCCCGTGGCATGGTTCTAGAAGTAGTTGCCTCCACTATTACAGTGCTTCCAGGTGAGATGGCAGTGTCTCTTGGTAACTTTCCCCAGACAAGGTGCTCTTGTTTGGCCATTAGCGTTACTGACTGCCGAAGCTTGACAGTCCCAACTTTGTGCGGCGGAATTCCACCTCTCCAGCGGCAAGTATTTGCCATAACATCAAGGAATTGTTCGCATGACGTAGGTGGCCCTGAGACACTGTTAGACAGAATCCTCCAATAATCATCACTTATCTTCATTCTGTGCATGAGAAACTTGATAACATTGGTACCAATGATCAAGTCGTCCCGTTGCCCTGGTACAACTAGAACAGGCACCAAGCATCTTTCACCATACACCTTTAGCTCAAATTCATACATGCATTTTGGCTTGGTTATTTTACCTCCGCATCCAATTAACATTATTTCTTGGGACAAGAGTGTGGGTTTTGGCAACACATCTTCACTTAGCATCCTGCTTTCTACCGCTTCACTAAAAGTACATGCCATAGATCCTGAATTCAACATTCCTTTTATCTGGAATCTTTCATTCACATAGACAGGTGCATAAAACAACTCATCAAACACTTCTAAAGTTTGCATATTCTGTGCAATTACTTTGACTTCAGCCGGAGCCTGTGCACATGCACTCTCATAAACTTGTTTAATGTCTGCATCTTCGAGGGTTTGTTCTACCCTACCCACACGTCCCCTCGCCAGGTGTGGGTCGACTAATTTAAAGTCGATAAATCTTGCGATTGCTGTAAAACCCGCGCTTCATCTCGGCTGGAGGGCTGGCTCGATTGCATCCTTCGCCAGGAGGACAGCAATCTCCTCTCGCAAGACAGGGGCGGACGCAGGACTGACCCTGGTCGCCTGTGAACCTGGGAAGCCGTTTCGCGAACTGAATCGCATAGCCGAGTCTGGTCGTATGGATGAGCCATTGCGATGGGCTGGCCCACGCTAACCAGGCAGGCAGACCACCCGCACGATCGCTGACGTGCCAGCGGCGGGGCAGCGTGGAGTGAGTGGGCTCATCCGGGGAGCGCTGGGGTCCCACAGGAGAGCAGATGTTCTCGTCTCGCACTCAAACTCCAGGAGAGGGGCTGGGAGTGGAGAGAAAGGAGACCGTTCTCTCGCGCTCCATGAGCCATTGGCGAAATGCACCGATCCTGTGAGCTAGAAGGCATAGCGTCCCAGACTGGCAGTGTTCGGGCTGTCACATCCGGAGGAGGGGAAAAGTGCTCTTTCACTGAGGATTTTGATGGCTTTTTTTTTTTTTTTTTTTTACGCCTTTAAATAACGTGCCCCGCCCTCCAGCGGGGAAAGAGCAAATTCCCTCCTCCCCAGATGGCCCGCCTCAGGGACGCTTCGCGGTCCGTTTTACCGAACTTAGCGGCGCCCTGGGCGGGAGACGCTGGTTGCCTGCGCGATGCTCGCCGCAGCCGCGGGGCCGGAGGCGCAGGCGGGGGCGGCGAAGCAAAGCTGCGGGCGGGCGTCCTCGGCGAAAAAGCAGTGGATGTGGATGGCTCGGCGGGGGGGAGCGGTCATACAATCCCGCCGATAGAGACCTCGCCCATCGCCTCCGACTGCTCTATCATCGGCGTGAATTCCTGGGCGAATTCACCGCCAGTGTCGCCGAACAGGCCAGCCTGGGATATGGGTGAGTTAAGAAAGCGAACTTTGTCAACGTCACGCACATCACCAGGTTTAGCCTGAGGTGGCATTCCTGGATCACGGATGTGATCATCGTCCTTCCCAGGGCACACACAGCCGACTTTTTTTTTTTTTTTTTGTAAGAGCATAGTCGGTTGCGGTGCGGAGCGCATGCTCAGTCCTGGGTCAGAACCATCCTCGCGCAGCCGGGCCAGCGCCTGCGCTTGGTAGCGCTGGTAGGTGGCCATAGCGTGCATGGTGAGGGGGAAGGCGCACGCAGCGCACTGCGTGAGCCTACTGTGCCCATCCAGGAAGAAGGGGATGGGGAGGCTTAGAAGGTCTCGCCTTCATCCTCCACATCACACCCCTCTAATCGGTCCGGCCGCGGGGCTGGGGGATAAACCATCTCCAGAGCCACGGCCGAAGCAGCCTGGGGAAGCACAGCCGCAAAGTCTGCTTCTGGATTCGACGCCGCGCTCAAAGTCCTGGAGGGAGCGAGCGGGTTCAAATCCTCGTCAGACCTTGACAGCCCACCTCCAAGGATGGTGAGGATGGAAGCGCACGCAGATCGGGCAGAAAAAAGTGCCCTCAGGACAGCGTGAGTTTACTGTGCACTTCCGGGAAGAAGGGGACGGGAGGCTTTGAAGGTCTTGCCTCCTTATATCCTCCACATCACACCCATCTAGTCGGTACGGCCGCGGGGCTGGGGGATAAACCATCACCAGACCCACGGCCGAAGCAGCCCGAGAAAGCACAGCCATCACGTCTGCTTTTTAGATGCTAACGCCGCGCTCTCCACCCTGGAGGGAGGGAGCGAGCGGGCTCGCATCCTCATCAGACAATGACAGCCCATCCTCCGAAGCAGCGATGGACATCTGACCCCCGGTGTCATCAGGTGAGAGAGCGACCATCCAAGGACGGAGCGCTTCTCTTCACCTGAAGCTTGGATGGAGCGCGTGGAGGAGCGAGAGGTCCGCGGCCCGGGGGCGGCAGATTTACTCCCACTGAAACCCTCAGATCTGCCCGAGTGCCAACCGCAGTGCGGGGGACAACTGGGGTGGGTGGCTCTTTTGCAAGAGCGAGCCGCGATCTTAACTGCGCAACAGACATGACATCAGTGATGGCATGCACTGCCCACGAGCACCGCATTAACATGCTGGACCCCCAGACATGAAACGCTGTGCTCGTGCCCATCATCCGGGGATAGGAAACCACCGCATCCAGAAACGCACGGTCGGAGTGACGTCTTGAAAAAGACGCGCTGCACGACCGTGTTGCTCTTTTAGGAAAGCTTTTTTCCTATATACAAACCGCTCTTGGAGGACCGGACCCAAAGGACGCCAGGCAAGGGAGAAATACCCAGCTCAACCATCTGCCACTGCGTATACGCGCTCTGGACCGAGAGAAGCTGCTTCTCGATCTCTCTCTGTAGACACAGGTTGGAGATACCCTCAAAGACTCTCTCAGAAGCTTCGTGAAAGGCTCTGAAAGCGAAAGGATGTCGAGCATGGCACTGACTGCGTCTTTATAGCATGACTGATTGTCATTGACGCCAGCTGTGCACGCTGACGCTGCCAACTCATTGGCATTTCATTGGCCCGTTTTTATACTCTTTCAGATGATTGGATTCTGACGAAATCCCCATAGTGGAAGTTTCAACATAGCATTGGAGTTCCCCATCCGAAGGGGAACCTCCATTATTCTCTCTAATGACATCATTGAATCACTGAAACAACAATAAATAATAATAAAAACAACAGTTTTAATGTTAACTCGCACGTAATGTAACTTCCACAAGATTCTATATTATGATGCATTAGAATCAAAACAATTTTATTTTTAAATAATATCTGACCTCTGATTTGAGCTGGATTCTAAGGACCTTGAAATAGCTTCCTGAAGATCAGCATCATCCGAGAGGTATTCTTCCTCAAACAGGTCAAGGTATGTACTAAAAATGTCATTATATTATAATGGACATTAAGGCATATACCATATATGACGTTTTTTAAAAATTACATCCAAGATGGAATAATAACTTGATCGATCCATTTTAAATGTTTAAATAGTCAAGTGACTATTCCAACAAAAAAGAAAAATTGTACTGGAATCTGTTCTGTAAACAAATTTGGACTGTAAAAAAATGCCTATAGACATTAAACTATAACCACACATATAATGTATGAAAAGTTATTGTACCTGTAGGTTGTGCTGGATGCATTGGTTTGGATGGAACTATGAGATGCCTCAGAGGTGTTTCTAACGGAGAAGCATGGTGTGTGTCCACTGCCACTGATAGTGGGACCAATCGAAAAGCCATGGGTGTTACCACTGGAGATGGCAGATGTTCTAGTAGACAAGCTGTGAGTCTCATCAAGTGTCTCGTCAATAATAATAGTAGCAGCAACAGTAGACATTGTGACGTTGTCAGATGATATTGATGGTGCATTAGTGCAAATATCTGCAGTGTCAATACACCAAACAACTTCATCTCCATTAGAGACAGAAGTGGTATTAGTGGAGAGAGACTGGACCTCAGCAGTGGAGATGGCTGGAAGAACTTCTTTGGCAGAAACAAAGCCAATGATTTAAGGACAAAGAAAAATAGTTCTTTGACATAATTTTTGATTAAGATTGCAACAGAACACATTAAGGGCTTGATCATTACTTTGTGTTAGAGATTTAAAAATGTAAAATATATATTGTATATAACAATGAATATAAAAACGTATTTACCACATTTGTCAGGGTCCAGTGTTTCTCTGAAATCATTCCTATTTGTGTGGCTACTGTCACCATCAAAACATGACTGTCAAATGAAGCAAATGTATACCTTTATAATGATAATTTTAATAAATTCATCCTAGAATTTTAACAGCTTTTGCATAAACAAAACTCTCCTTGGATTATTAAATGTAATGTCAAAAAGAATGTTTGGAAATGTGAACTGATTTTTCCTATAGACACCACAGCAAAATATCTTAATAATTGGCTAAAAAAAAAAAAAAAAAAAAAAAACATTTTGGAGGCTACCAGGGTCCCTAAGCCTTATGCAAATACTGTATATTTCTTGAGGTCTTCAGCATACTTAGATTCTTTATCTTCACTTAATATGACATTGTCAGGTCTGACATTAATGGACTTCTGATGAAAAAGTTTTTTCAGAAGGTCTCCACCTAAAGTCTGTTTAGAGGTCAGGGATGGTTCCACTAATTTGTTGTGGCATGGCATTAATATTTGTAATCTGAAATAAAAAGCACACATATGAAACTTCTTTTCAATCTTTAAGACTACACAACAGTTCATGGAAAGCATCTTGTTTCAATACACTGTTGAAGTATACAAACTTAGATTCTGTCAGTATTTCAGTTTTTTAGTTCATGCAAATTCAGTTAAATGAGTATAACTTTAAAGAAATGAGATATTTAAAACCAAATTGTATTGACAAATGTCAATATTTTTGTGCAATTTGTGTATTTTATTACATATCACAACAACAAATATTTCTCAAAACACAAACACGCTAAATAATAAGTAACACATAAGTTAATATAAAATAAGGAACAAATGTGATTAAAAACAGTTATCGTTTACCTGCATCCCTCCACAATTGGCTGGAAGGCCACAGTTATTGCCTCCATAACTTTGTCGGCATCCCAGTCACACCGAAATTCCAAGGCAGATTTTATGTGTCCATTTTTAAAAAGCCAAGCTTTTTTGGCACGCCTTGGCACATGTGTAGAAGTATGGTCTGGCAGAAGAATAACCTCTTTGGTAAAAGACTGAGCAACTGGATGTAAACTGCCTAGTGCCTGAAACCTTACAATAAGGAAAATTTTGTTATTATGATTATAATCTTCATTATCATCATCATCATCATCATTATTATTATTATTATTACTATTATTATTATCATCAATAACAACATCATCATTAATAAAATTTAAGCCTTAAACATCTATTTCAAATAGCCTAAACGATTAACATTTGTCTATTTCTGGAATCATATGTATTGTAGGACTCAAATAGTCCATTGCATGCTCAAAAATTGACGGAGATCTGAGTTGAAAATTAAGAAGTTTTATTTTGAATGCAAGAAGTTAGAGAATACAAGTTCTGCGCAGGAGAGATGTAACCTCAGTTCAGCTCTGATTTTTTTAGGCTCTCCTTCATGCTTTTATGTCTTTCGCACATTATCTAATCCCAAGCCTTGACAGTTTGACCATTCAGCAACCAGACGTTCCTCTTTCTGGTAACTGTGTATCTTCTCTTGACAGTTGACCTTGCAGATGTTTCAGAGCACGAACACACAGCTCATACATTCCGTCATCCTCAAAACTATCTGCACTTTTATACACCCAAACCCAATAACAGAATGTACTGTTCTCAGCAACCTTCAGCAATAATATACTGTAGCAGTTAATTCCTCAAAAAAGAAACCCTTTATGTCTGTATTTATTAGCAAATGTTAACAAAGCCTAACAATAAAAAATGTTATCCTTCAGTATCGCGGACAATTCTGAATACATGATTGACTAAAATGAAACTGTCTCCCGAAATTATCTAATTCATCCTGTTCTTACCTCTTATGTCTAGCCCCTTTTCTTGTGAAGGGGCGAAGATTATACATAGCAGTCGTAGGTTGTGGCGTAGAAGGCATGACTGTATGTGAAGGCATAATATTCGCCTGATGAACGTCCTGTCCCGTGAAGTTCATCGCATTTACTCGTCCGCGATGAAAGAGTGAATGAATTTCATCATCGGTGGAACGATGTTGTGTGCGGTTGACAGAATTTTGGCTCGTGCATGCATTGGCCAAGTTGTTGATTAAATCGTTATTGTTCAAAATCGCAGCAACCAAATTTCGCGCCGACTCGCTCATTGTTCAAACGGTATGAAATAAATAACACAAGATGGCGCTGATGACAATCGAATTTCATTCAATATATTCAAGTTTCATTCAATATATTCAGACTTTTATTCAATATATTCAGACTTTGATTCAATATATTCAAGTTTCATTCAATATATTCAAGTTTCATTCAATATATTCAGACTTTCATTCAATATATTCAGACTTTGATTCAATATATTCAAGTTTCATTCAATATATTCAAGTTTCATTCAATATATTCAGACTTTCATTCAATATATTCAAGTTTCATTCAATATATTCAGACTTTCATTCAATATATTCAAGTTTCATTCAATATATTTAGACTTTCATTCAATATATTCAAGTTTCATTCAATATATTCAGACTTTAATTCAATATATTCAAGTTTTATTCAATATATTCAGACTTTCATTCAATATATTCAAGTTTCATTCAATATATTCAGACTTTCATTCAATACATTCAAGTTTAATTCAATATATTCAGACTTTCATTCAATACATTCAAGTTTCATTCAATATATTCAGACTTTTATTCAATATATTCAAGTTTCATTCAATATATTCAGACTTTCATTCAATACATTCAAGTTTCATTCAATATATTTAGACTTTCATTCAATATATTCAAGTTTCATTCAATATATTCAGACTTTCATTCAATATATTCAGACTTTCATTCAATATATTCAAGTTTCATTCAATATATTCAAGTTCCATTCAATATATTCAGACTTTCACTCAATATATTCAAGTTTCATTCAATATATTCAGACTTTCATTCAATATATTCAGACTTTCATTCAATATATTCAAGTTTCATTCAATATATTCAGACTTTCATCCAATATTTTCAGTGTCCGTGCATCCGTTCATTTGATTATTCCTTTTATTCTGGAAAACGAAACATTAGAAAAACAGTCAATATTTCGTTTTTCTATTCATTCTGTAGGTATAAAAAACGAAAACACATCTGTTATCTGCTTATTAACTTAAAACGTATAAAACAAACCCAAAACCAAAATGAAATAATGAGTCAAAAAACTGTGTTCTTATTTGTTTATTCGTTTGATCAAAAAAACAAACACAACGTGGGCGTGCATCAATTATTTTCCAGCTTTTAATGGAATAAAGGAAAGAAAGAAAACGGCCGTTTTTATGGTTTTTCTTTTGCTCAGAAAAAACGGAAAACGAGTTTTTGGCTGAATTTTCGTTATTTGGTTTAGGGTAGGAAAACGGATAAACGACTTTAAAATTCATTATGCACATGTGGTGCTGAAACGCCAACTTTCCTCTGATTGGTTAACCAAATCTGAGCTCGTAACGTCGCTCTCAAAATAAAGGCCCTGCACCTAGACTTTTTATTATTATATTTAATTATATTCAAACTAAGTTTAGATTCTATCATTAGAACCACACACAGTTAGCAGGCTTACATCCACTGCGTATGTATAAATAAATAAAAACATAAATTAGTAGTATTATCAGACATTTGCCATTAAAATAAACTCATAGTTGCTGCTGTGCACCTGATGCTGAGCAAAGATAGTCATTTCCGAGCAGCACCTGGTTTGCATGATCGTTTCAGAACTACTGCAGACCTAAATAACAATAATAGGCTAATAATAATAACTATTATTATTATTTACTTAGTTTTTTTTTAAATAGTAAGACCAGAATAAGAACACATTGGGTCCTGCATAGGGCCATAACAAATGGTATCCATTTCATCCTACTTTAATTTTATATGTGTGCAATTGGCCTATTGTAATTACTTATTTGATAATTAATACTATTTTATTGCAACGCAGTAGACCTATCTTATTATTTGTTATTATTTTGTTGTTGTTGTTGCTGTTATTATTATTGGAGCAGGGGTGTAGCCACGGGTGGGGTGTGTCGGTGCCACCCAAAGTGGCATCTTGCACCTTAAAAGGACTTGAATGACTAAAACTTAATAGCTTCAAATTGGCAGAGTGTGTGTCGTGAATAAAGTGTTTAAGAGTCAGGTGTCTATTGCTGCATTCAATTGAGATAGGCTATGCGCACGGTGCATTTATATGGAATCATTTTTGTGCCAATAAGAATGAACGTAACTTTATAAAACTGAACGTAACTTTCCAAGAAACGATCAAAAATATGCCACTGCAAAAGAAGAAAAACACAATGAAAACAAAAAAATGAACTCAGTCGCACAAATTTAACATGCTCTTCAAATATGCTTCATTCTTTGTTAATGATTTTCAAAGAATCGTTTTCGCAAATCATGGATTTTGAATGCG
The DNA here is from genome assembly GCF_903798145.1 of Danio aesculapii. Classification (NCBI taxonomy): domain Eukaryota; kingdom Metazoa; phylum Chordata; class Actinopteri; order Cypriniformes; family Danionidae; genus Danio; species Danio aesculapii. Next base: position 921,971 of record NC_079452.1, on the reverse strand, counting down.
TTGCCACAGTTTTCGCTTACGCTTCGTAAATTTTCGTTTGCTGTTTTGGCACAAACTCCTCGTGGGGGCGGGCTTAACAGCGATTTGCACTGATTGGCTAATGAGCTTTTGATGGACAGTTGCTCTCTGACCTGGAAGCACAGACGGTGACGTCAGTGGCGCGCATATCGGAAAGTTGTTGCTGTGTGCAATATGTCGTGCTTTATGTTAAGTATTAATGTTAGTATTTTACCTACGGTCGTCTCTTAGTTTCTAAAGATGACCTCCCGTGAGAGACACGGAGCGGTGCCATCATCTTCCACCTCAGCTTGTCCCTCAGGGCAGCTTGAAGTAAGTTTGTGTTGCTAAAGTAACGTTTATCAATAACAACAATAAAAGTTTTATTCATGTACAGTGTGCAACAGTTCTGGCTTTTTTTTTTAAACACTTTTATTGTTTAAATGTTGTGTTTAGAAACGTTATACATTTTTGGTTTATTGTGTAAAAATGTTTAATGTATATCAAGATACAGTGTATAACAGTTAGATGTCAATATAAATAGATATTGCCTAATTGCCTTCTTTTCTTTTAATGCTACTTTAATGCCTTGCTGTAGAATACAAAGACCAGTTTGATACCTGCACTACAATGACACGTCCTTACATATTATAAGTATAACTGTATAAAACAGCAATCTAACTCAAATTAAAACAATTAAACTACATGACATAACATCAGTGCACTGCAAACTTGTGAATAACAACAATAACCCGCAAAATAACTGTTGCACACTGTACATGAATAAAACTTTTATTGTTGTTATTGATAAACGTTACTTTAGCAACACGAACTTACTTCAAGCTGCCCTGAGGGACAAGCTGAGGTGGAAGATGATGGCACCGCTCCGTGTCTCTCCCAGGAGGTCATCTTTAGAAACTAAGAGGCGACCGTAGGTAAAATACTAACATTAATACTTAACATAAAGCACGACGTTTTTATTATTTTTTTCATTTTTTTTTTTATTGCAATAATAACAATGCATTACAACAAATACAGATACAGAACAAAGAAATATGGTACAATCAATAGAAATATTACTTTTTGGGACAAGAGAAATATAAGAATTTTATAACAAATATAATATAGGTAAAGCACAGAAAGACAACAAGAAAGAAAATGAAACAAACAAAAAAAAGGGAAAAATACTTGAGGGCACATGACATAAAACAAATTATTGCAGAATATTAAATAAAGCACAAGTTTTATAAGTTTTAATAGCTTTCTTGTTGTGAGAGTGTGTGATGGTTTTTAAATAAAGTATCAGTTCTCGTTTAAAAAATAAAAAATTTGGCTTACATTGAGTATATTTGCATTTGTGTATAAAAAACTTTCCAATAAATAAAATGAGGTTTTGCAAAAAGATGAATTATGAAAGTGTTTACCTTTATTATAAAACCCCACAACATGTTTATAGGTTAAATAAAAATCACCACAAACGTTTTGGACAATTAGAGAATTAACATCAGACCAAAACGATTTAACAAAGGGACACTCCCAAAACAAGTGAGCAACAGATTCAGAAGAAGTCTCACAGAAAGAGCAAGAGATGTCAATATCATTTTTGAACTTTTGTAAAAATTGTTTAACTGGGTAAAACCTGTGAAGTGTGAATAATTTTAAAAGAAATTTCTTTAATTTTATTTATTAAAAAATATTTCTGGGGGAGTGACCAGACATACGACCATTTAATATCATCAAAGAGGTTGTTCCAATAAGAAATAGAAGAAGGATTTGAGATGACCAGGTCTAAAAATAAAGACCTGATTTTATGATAGATCCAATAACAGTAGAAACAGGACTAAGGGAATAAGCGGAAATCAATGAATTATTATTATTATTATTATTATTATTATTATTATTATTTCTAAAAAGCATACAGATTTCAGAGGAAATGGCCTTACAAACGATATTAAATTCTTTTTTACATAAAGCACGACGTATTGCACACCGCAACAACTTTCCGATATGCGCGCCACTGACGTCACCGTCTGTGCTTCCAGGTCAGAGAGCAACTGTCCATCAAAAGCTCATTAGCCAATCAGTGTAGATCGCTGTTAAGCCCGCCCCCACGAGGAGTTTGTGCCAAAACAGCAAACGAAAATTTACGAAGCGTAAGCGAAAACTGTGGCAACGCATTCAAAATCCATGATTCACGAAAACGATTCTTTGAAAATCATTAACAAAGAATGAAGCATATTTGAAGAGCATGTTAAATTCGTGCGACTGAGTTCATTTTTTTGTTTTCATTGTGTTTTTCTTCTTTTGCAGTGGCATATTTTTGATCGTTTCTTGGAAAGTTATGTTCAGTTTTATAAAGTTACGTTCATTCTTATTGGCACAAAAATGATTCCATAACATTTAAAGCTTCAGAAAATGACTCATAAAAAACAAGGACGTAAATGATTTTTACAAGTCGCAATCAAAAATGAGGACAGTGGTGTATTGGAGGGTAAGCAGGCAACCCGTGAGAACGGGTTGACGCAGGTATACGGCTATAGCCATACCACTTATTTATCAGGCGGCTTTGACCACTTCTAAATCCCCTCTGATCATTCAGTAGTGTCCTGCAGAAGCCAAAATCATGACAGCTCACCACATCGAGTCATATGTGAATAAATGTCACAGTGACGATGCAGTCAATACAGTGGCGCCGGCTTGCGTTGAGTAGCCTATATCAGATGATTGCGCCTGATTGTACGAATTCGTACAAGATCAGTTGTACGAAGTTGTACGATTTTAAAAAGGAGGCGTGGCACCTAACCCCACCCCTAAACCCAACCGTCTTTGGGGGATGAGCAAATCGTACTAAATTGTACGAATTAGATCGTACAAATTCGTACGAATTAGCCACTAAGTCAAAAAGTTACGAATTGCCGTGAGATTGTGTTGGTCTACCACACCCCAGTAATTTGAATCAGTATATAACGAAAACAATACTTTACAAATAAAAAGAAGCAGGTTTTAAGATCTTTAAGATTTAATTGCAACGCCAAAGTAGGACTGTCTTATTATTTTTTTATTTGTTGCTGTTATTATTATTGTAGGCATTGTCTATTATTATTTTTTATTTTCTATACATAAATAAATATATATATATATATATATATATATATATATATATATATATATATATATATATATATTCATTTATTCATTCATTCATTTTCTTTTCGGCTTAGTCCCTTTATTAATCCGAGATCGCCACAGCGGAATGAACCGCTGTGGCTTGAAATATATAGGCCTATATGGTGGTGAAGTATGGTGAAATATATAGGCCTATATATAAAGGCCTAGCCCAATGCAGGCAATGCGGAATATTTTAAATACGCGGGTTTAGCCTAAATAAAATAGAATAGGATCGGTGGCTGTGCAATGAATAGTGTAAAGAAGAGCAACATCTACTCATATACTCATTTGTGAGCCTAACCTAAAAAGTTTAAGTGCAATAAGCCTATACAACAAGGTGAGCCACGATGCCTATTTCTCGCACATTCTCTCACTCAACACGTCTGTGCGTTGCGCTAATAACTTAACATTTCCTCTTCTCGGTGCTGCCAACTGTTTGCATTTTTTTTTATGATTTGACTATTGCATGAAATAATAAAAATGGGAAGTGCATTCACGCTCTATAGGCCTATGCTCAATTAAGTTCTCTTTAATCTATATCTGCTTAAATTGTAGAAAAAATCTTTAAAACGACAGGATCGACTTTAATCAAGAATTTTTCATTCGGAGAATTACAGTTATTGTTAGCCTAGTCCTTATAAACGATCATTTTATAAAATACAGAATTTACGGGTCTATTTAAAAATAGCTAGGACGAATGCGCATTTATGCGCACTATGATCCTTGCATGATCAGAGCGAAGCGTTTTTATAACTATATATTTTATATAAGCCATAAATATAAAAAAATAAATTTAAAGTAATGGAACATGATATGTAAAAAAAAATCTAAACTTTTATAGGCTACAGGCTATAAAGGCGCCTTTTCAGAGCTTTACAGCGCGTGCATCAAAGAACAGACTAGACAGACGACACAATTTCAATAAAACTTTGCTTATTTCCATTGTCTAAGTACAGGGATAGGCTATAAACAAATCTAACATTCATCTCCATTCTCAAAGAGTTTCTGTGTCCTCGCATCCTTCAAGTTTTAATTACGAGGTCATCTGAATATTTTCAGTGCTACAAAGAGTCTGTCAAGGCTTTCCTGGCTCATTCAAATTAAAGCTTATTATTTAAGATTTAAGATCAAAGATTATGATTGATTAAAGGTGAAACTGACTGGCGCAAAAGATGATTTTGTCATTTACAGTGAATGCAGTTACAGGCTATAAAACTTTGAATATTTCACTTTAATATTTTATTATTATTATTTTATTTAACACACTAGTTTGTGTTTTGGCGCTGCATCGCAAAGCAGATCTTATTTTGAAGCATTTCACCTCAAATGTTATTGTTTTCACCTCAAATTGTATTGTTAATATTTTTAATTATACCAAACACAATTCGTTCCAAAAAGATACATTGTCCAACAAAAATAGCCTAAAGGCTATAAAAAGTATATATTGTTCACACAGGTCCTACACAACTGTGGATGGATGATTTGTTTATCCGTGAAAAATAAGGATTTCACTCACTCAGTCTTTAATAAGTAAAACAGGCCAAACTGTTGTTTAGCTTGCGTCAAACTGGAAGGACAATTTACAAATGAAGGCTGTGGTTATTTTATACCGCGATAAGGGACAATAGCTAGGCCTATTACAGATTTAAGAAAATAACTTCATATTAACAAGAAAAAGTATACAACAACAGATCCTATCTGTAAGGAATGCCTTTAGATAATGTAAATAAGCATCAAGTTTTGTTTGCAAATTGTGTCGTCTGATTAGTCTGTTCTTTAGAGGTATGCGCTAACAGACAGGCGCCTTTATTTAGCCTGCAGACTATTTGATAGTTTTTTTTATAGTTTATATAAAATATATAGTTTATATAAAATATAAAAAATATTTTAGTTATATAAACGCTTCGCTCTGCTCATACAAGGATCGTAATGCATTTGCACACTCGTCTTATTCTTCAGTAGAGAACTATGAATTTATTTTAATGAAAATGACTATACTAATTTACGGGATAGGGATAGGCGCATATAAATATATAGATGCCACCGGCACACCCTGGCACACCCGTGGCTATGCCCCTGCTACAATAATAATAACAGCAACAACAACAAAATAATAACAAAAAATAATAATCAGATAGGCCTACTTTGGCGTTGCAAAAAATTAATATTAATTATCAAATAAATAATTACAATAGGCCAATAGCACACACACACACACACACACACACACACACACACACACACACACACACACACACACACACATATATATATATATATAATTAAAATAGGAGGAAATTCAATAGAAACAAAATGGTACCATATAGCTCCATGCAGGGCCCAATGTTTTCTTATTCTGGTCCTTACAACTATTACAAAAACTAAGTAAAAAAAATATATATAAAAGAATAATAATTTGATTATTATTATTATTATTATTAGCCTATTATTAATATTTAAGTCTTCAGTAATTCTGAAACGATCATGCAAACCAGGTGCTGCTCGGAAATGACTATCTTTGCTCAGCATCAGGTGCACAGCAGCAACTATGAGTTTATTTTAATGGCAAATGTCTAATAATACTACTAATTTATGTTTTTATTTATTTATACATACGCAGTGGATGTAAGCCTGCTAACTGTGTGTGGTTCTAATGATAGAATCTAAACTTAGTTTGAATATAATTGAATATAATAATAAAAAGTCTAGGTGCAGGGCCTTTATTTTGAGAGCGACGTTACGAGCTCAGATTTGGTTAACCAATCAGAGGAAAGTTGGCGTTTCAGCACCACATGTGCATAATGCATTTTAAAGTCGTTTATCCGTTTTCCTACCCTAAACCAAAAAACGAAAATTCAGCCAAAATCTCGTTTTCCGTTTTTTCTGAGCAAAAGAAAAAACCATAAAAACGGCCGTTTTCTTTCTTTCCTTTATTCCATTAAAAGCTGGAAAATAATTGATGCACGCCCACGTTGTGTTTGTTTTTTTGATCAAACGAATAAACAAATAAGAACACAGTTTTTTGACTCATTATTTCGTTTTGGTTTTGTGTTTGTTTTAATTATACGGTTTAAGTTAATAAGCAGATAACAGATGAGTTTTCGTTTTTTATACCTACAGAATGAACAGAAATATGAAATATTGACTGTTTTTCTAATGTTTCGTTTTCCAGAATAAAAGGAATAATCAAATGAACGGATGGTACACGGACTATTCAAACTTTGATATATTCAGACTTTCATTTAATGTATTCAGACTTTCATTCAATATATTCAAGTTTCATTCAATATATTCAAGTTTCATTCAATATATTCAGACTTTCATTCAATATATTCAAGTTTCATTCAATATATTCAAGTTTCATTCAATATATTCAGACTTTCATTCAATATATTCAGACTTTCATTCAATATATTCAAGTTTCATTCAATATATTCAGACTTTCATTCAATATATTCAAGTTTCATTCAATATATTCAGATTTTAATTCAATATATTCAGACTTTCATTCAATATATTCAGACTTTCATTCAATATATTCAGACTTTCATTCAATATATATTCAGACTTTCATTCAATATATTCAAGTTTCATTCAATATATTCAAGTTTCATTCAAAATATTCAGACTTTCATTTCATTCAATATACTCAAAATTTCCTGAATGGCATTCCATAATATATATATATATATATATATATATATATATATATATATATATATATATATATATATATATATATATATATATATATATATATATATATATATGTGTGTGTGTATGTGTGTATATATGTGTGTGTGTGTGTGTGTGTGTATATATATAACTTAAAACTTGAATATTGAATGAAAGTCTGAATATATTGAATGATACTTGAATATATTGAATGAAAGTCTGAATATATTGAATGAAAGTTTGAATATATTGATTGAAACTTGAATATATTGAATGAAAGTAGTCTGAATATATTGAATGAAACTTGAATATATTGAATGAAACTCGATTATATTGAATGAAAGTCTGAATTTATTGAATCAAACTTGAATATATTGAATGCAAGTCGGGATATGTTGAATGAAACTTGAGGCTCTATTTTGACGATCCGTGTGCAAAGTGCAAAGCGTAGGGCGCATACGCATTAAGGGAGTGTCAGAATCCACTTTTGCTAATATAGGGACGGAAAAATCCGCTTCGTGCCATGGCGCATGTTCTAAAAGGGTTGATCTTATTTTCTTAATGAGTTATATGTGTGTTTTAAGAAAAAAACAATCAGAGTCTCATCTCCCATTCTCTTTAAGAGTCAGTTGCGTCGCGCCGTAGCGCATTTGCTATTTACATGACGTAAAGTAAGTGTAAGTGGAACAACTGAGCATTTCACTAGCAAGAAAACAGTTAAACGGAGCATCTACAGCGTGAGAATGGGAGACGAGCCTCCTCATTATTAACTTTCAGTTTCGCTCTCGTGGATAGGGTAACCTTGTATGCACAGTCATTAATTAGCCTATAAATTAATTTCGTTTGTTAAACGCAAATATTTGTTTCAACACTTTTTCTGAATTCAGTTCTAATTTCCAGCAAATGAATAAATGAACAATATTAACGAAGTGTGTTAAAAAACCTGAGTTATATCCAAATACACATGATGTGCCCCATATGGTCTAAAACCTGACAGGTGGACAAATCTAATCTTGTTTTTAATACAACAAATATAAATATGCATATAATAAATAATACTGCTAATGATAATAACATTATACAAAAGCAAATTGTCATTAATGAACCGAAAAGGCATGAAAGTATGGTTTTTATATTTATGTAGACTAGAAAATAATATATTTTGTAATATTTTAATCCTTTATATTTATATCCTATATATCCTTATTATATCCTATATATATCCTTAATATTTGAATTCTTTTTCATATGTAAAGATATTTGCGTATTGCTCTACATCTTGTGTGTATTAAGCAATGTGTAAGCGAGGCGCACAACTAACGCGCTCTGCGCTGGACAATAGACCAGCTTTGTTCTGGTCTATAGAACAGACTATTACAGTTTCTCAAAATAGCAACGCGCCAGCAATGCGCCTCAACACTCCTCCTTTTTTAGATCAGAATGCCTGTGGGCGCATATGAGCGCAAATGCATTTACTATTTAAACAGCGTGGCGCAAAAAGTCAAAATGACTCTTGCGCCAAGCTGAAACTAGCAAACAACAATTGCGTCAGGCCTTGCGCCACATTGCGGATGTATGATAGGTCCCTATTGTCCAGCGCAGAACGCTAGTTGTGCACCTCGCTTACACATTGCTTAATACATGTACAGCAATACGCAAATATCTTTACAAATGAAAAAGAATTAAAGGATTAAAATATTACAAAAAATATTTTCTAGCCTACATGAATATAAAAACCAAACTTTCATGCCTTCATAATCTCGGAGGGCTTTTTCAGTTTGTTCATAAAAATTTGCTTTTGCATAATGTCATTATTATTAGCAGTTTTATTTATTGTATGCATATTTATATATTTTTTTTTATTAAAAACAAGCTTAGATTTGTCCATCTGTCAGGTTTTAGACCATATGGGGCATAGCATGTGTATTTGGATATAACTAAATTTTTTTAACACACATCGTTATTATTGTTCATTTATTCGTTTGCTGGAAATTAGAACTGAATTCAGAAATAGTTTTGAAACAAATCTTTGTGCTTTTAAACGAAATTAATAATATAGGTTAATAGATGTCTGTGCATACAACACCTTTCCCTATCCACCAGAGTGAAAGCGAAATTAAACAATGAGGAGGCTCATCTCTCATTCTTGTGCTGTAGATGCTCTGTTTAACTGTTTTCTCTCTAGTGAAGCATTCAGTTTTTCCACATACAAAGTCCACCACGTAAATAGCAAATGCACCATGGCTCAGCACAACTGGCTCTTAAAGGGAATGGGAGATTAGATTCTGATTGGTTTATTCTCAAAACACACCTATAACTCATTAAGAAAATAAGCTCAATCCTGTTAGACCATGCGCCACAACGCAAAGCGGATTTTTCCATCCTTAAAATAGCAAAAGTGTATTCTGACACGCCCTTAATGCGTTTGCACCCTGCGCTTTGCGCGTGGATCGTCAAAATAGAGCCCTAAATGTTTGTAAACTTTTAAACTGCTTTATTTGTGTGTGCAAATGATGCAAAAAAGCTTATTTAGACCAGTAGACATGAATAAATGTCACAGTGACGATGCAGTCAATACAGTGGCGCCGGCTTGCCTTGAATAGCCTTTATCCCATGATTGCGCCTGATTAGCCCGCTCCGTCTACCACACCCCAGTAATTTGTATCAGTATATAACGAAAACAATACCTTACAAATAAAAAGCAGGTTTTAAGATCTTTAAGAATTATTTGCAACGCCAAAGTAGGACTGTCTTGTTATTTTATTATTTGTTGCTGTTATTATTATTGTAGGCATTATCTATTTTATTTATATATTTATATATATATTCATTCATTCATTCATTCATTTTCTTTTGGCTTAGTCCCTTTATTAATCCGGGGTCGCCACAGCGGGATGAACCGCTGTGGCGTGAAATATATAGGCCTATATGGTGGTGAAATATGGTGAAATATATAGGCATATATATATATAGGCCTAGCCCATGACAGGCTATGCGGAATATTTTAAATACGTGTGTTTAGCCTAAATAAAATAGAATAGGATCGGTGGCTGTGCAATGAATAGTGTAAAGAAGAGCATCATCTACTCATATACTAATTTGAGAGCCTAACCTAAAAAGTTTAAGTGCAATAAGCCTATACAATAAGGTGAGCCGCAATGCCTATTTCTCGCACATTCTTTCACTCAACTCGTCTGTGCCTTGCGCTAATAACTTAACATTTGCCCTACTCGGTGCTGACAACTGTTTGCATTTTATTTTATGATTTGACTATTGCATGAAATAATAAAAAAGGGAAGTGCATTCACGCTCTATAGGCCTAGTGTGACGGATAGAGGGATATTATTTTATATAATGTGATTAAAAGAAAAAGTTAACCCCCCCTCTCACCCTTTACCTCATTTTTTTGTTTTATTCCTGTTCTAGTTCTTATGAGTAAATGAAATGATTCATGTAGTTCACCACCACACCTGTAGAGGGCAGTGTGGCGCGTTAGTGGGTTACCTAGGAGACCGAGAAGGGTGATCCTGCACAACTGGAGTGGCTGCACTTTCAGGACCGCATCTTCAGGACCCTAGTTTTTTGTGACATCGCCACCTGCCGGATTAGATCATAGACGCTTTAATAAGATGGACGACATGGATGGCAAGAATAATGTGAGTACCGATTTTCTATTAGGTTTTATTTTAAACTAAAAGTAGGTGTTTATTTAGTACTGTTACTGTTTTATACTGTGCAAAGTTTATGCAAAAATGCCCGATTAGCCCGCACGATTTACCCCAGTTTCAAGGGTCTCGGACAAAAATTGTGTAAAGTTATGTTATATGCGACGATTTTTTTCCAGAAGAAGAAAATCTAATAATAATAAGTGTGGAGAAGTTTACACAGCTAAAATGAGAGCTGCTAACTATGAATCAATTATTCCCACGAATTGGGAATACATTTTCTAATTGTATTAAATATTACGACATTCTCAATTCTTGGCCATGGTTTAATGAAACTGTTGATTTAATGGCGTGTTGACTTAACAGCTAATCATTATAAAAAGTACGTTGATGTGTGAGATGTTTCAGATTTACCTATATATTTCTGTAAAAGTGTGAAAACGTCTTCTACTCATTGTTTTATCACATTAGCCAAGTATAAATCAGGCCTTGACCATATAGAGTCTTATTATCATGTATTATGTCTACACATTAATATCTATGTTTATTGTGTAGGCATGTTAATGTCTGTCTACCTGGCCAATATGAAGTGATGGCCAATACAATTGAAAACAAACTATAGGAATATTTTCATTGAGGTCATCTCAAACTGTTGGTTAACACTTTATAAAAACTGCATACTATAAATTATTAAGCATTAACAAATGGTTAACTTACTACTTTATTATTTGATTAGCATTAAATCTACATTAATAGACATAGTTAAGCAGTTTATAAATACAGTTACAAATGCTAGCTGTATTCTTGAATTACTAGCACCTCTATGATGTGCTTGCTTGTTTTTTTGTATTTGTTAATTATTTATGTTTCATTTCATTATTTTTGTTTCATTACAAAATTAAGTATTATTTAAGCAAATGAATGACAGTGATTAAAACAAAACAATAAAAAATAAAACTTTACAAAATCAAATAAAAAACAAATCTTTGCAATCTAAAGATAAAATTACTGTACAGTTTAAACCACAGCATAACATTAAAAATGTGGGGTTTTTATGCTTATGGTGAGGTCTAAGGTTTTTAACTAAGTATAAACAAGCCTTTGTCAACACTGTGAATAAAAGCTTTTCCATCTTTTCTATTGCAGTATACCCTTTGCTCTGTGACCGGTGTGGCAATTGAATTCCAGGAGGTAAGTTTGTTTAAAGCAGCGGTGTCCAAACGGTCCTGGAGGTCCAGTGTCCTGCAGATTTTAGCTCCAACTTGCCTCAACACACCTGTAAAGATGTTTCTTGAAAGCCTAGCAAGAGCTTGATTAGCTAGCCCAGGTGTGTTTGATTGTGGTTGGAACTAAAATTTGCATGACACTGGCCCTCCAGGACTAAGTTTGGACACCCCTGATTTAGAGAAAATGTTAGAAAAAAATTCTCACTTTAAATGTTTGTTTGTATACTCTTCATCTTGAAGAAAATGGACACATCATGAATAAAAGATTTTCCCCATCACTCAGATGGACATGCCTTTAATTCGAAAGTGGTGCTGTCTTCTGATGGAACGCTTCAAAATAGAAGGGTATGGCACCTCTGTAACACTTTTGAAAAATTTCATGTGCTGTTTTCCATTATTTATATATATAATATATATATGCTGGATAATGTATAATAAAGTATAATGACTGTCATCGTCATCTTAAGATAAATAGGAAATATTTGCAATAGTTGTTTCATGCTATATACAGCTGTAAGGTAATGTAGTGTAGGGAAAAGCTATGCAGTATTTTAGATTAATCTTGTTATTTTTAATCAGCGGTTTGCCTTCTGGACCGATGAGGCCAGAAACTTGCTCCAAGGAAAACTTCAGCCAGTGTACAGGGTGCCAAAAAAGTGTGCTATCTCTGAGGAAATCCCACTTCACATTCAGGCTGTTCCACAACAGAGGAAAAAAGAATTGTCGACTTTATTGTAAAGTTAAAGGGGGCTGAGGAGCATTTGGTGGTACTTCACCGATCTTCACATTTATCCATCTTTGTCATTAGTGTAATACGTTTCTCTAAATATTTGTTTTTATACCATTGTTTGCCCATAGGGTGTACTCAACGGGAAGCCCTCTAAGTGGTTGCGTAAGCAAGCATCTTTCCAGGTGCCTGTCTACATAGACAGTGAGGAAGAGCAAGATATCCCTTTGCTTATCTTAAAGACGTACTGCACAGGACACCAACAAAACTGAGGTTTACAGATGAAGTGCAGCTTATCTGTGATGTTCTTTTTTCAGAGGTATGCCAGACCAAATAATGCACTTACAAAATCTACTGTATATAAATTGCATGCTGGGTGTTACTCATTTATCGACCCATGTATAATGATATTTGGTGTTCAGTGGTATATTAGTTTATTTAAATGAATCATTTTTTCATAGGCCATCATACATGCTCTGGGGGTCTTGAGGGGTTTGTCTTCAGATGATGCTGAGCAGGTCTACCTTTCTGGCACAAAATATAATTACAGGTCAGAATATGATTTATTTTGACACAATGCTCAGAGAAACTTTTCGTTACTGATATTTACGTTAACCCATCAGTGATTGTTCTCTATTTCAGTGAAGTAGAAGAATTTAATCGAAACATTGACAAACAATCGAGGAAAGAAGGGAGACCATTCAATAGGTGGCTATTGCTCTTATATGCCTAAAAATTTGCAGCTGGCAGTTGGGTGTCCTTTTTGGTTCTCCTAACAGTGCATAAGTTTAAACCAGAAATATATATTACAGTTAAACATGGTAAAATATATTTTTTATTACTTATAATAAATAATAATATGAATTTAATTGCATAACAAATGGTTAAACTTTTAAATTCATATACATGATTTTACATATTCTAGAATATATATATATATATATATATATATATATATATATATATATATATATATATATATATATATATATATATATATATATAGATTCTCTCTCCCTCTCTCATTCACAGGAGCTAAAGGAATGCTGCTTTTTGTGCTGTTGTGGCTGTTGTGTGTGGATGTCTAAATAAATGTACATTCTTGAATAAATCCTCTGTCATGTCTCTCTACATCCTTTACAACTTGGTTTTAAATTAGTTACTGCATATGCTGATTACATTTGATTTCAATGTATTTGTCCTGATACTGAGCTTATTAGTTTAATCCAAGGGGATTCATCCATATACAGTATTTTTCAAGAAATGCAAGTCTTTTAAGGCACTCAACTTTTTCATTTGTGTAAAGTTAAGAAACATTTTTAATGTATTTTTTATCTGTGAATTCATTTGTTTTAATTTAAAATTGTTACTCACAGCAGGTGTTTTACACTTTAACTTCTGGTACGTTTTACATCAAAAAGCTCAATTTGAAAAAAAAAAAGTTCCTGAAAGTCTCCGCTATATCATCCAATCAGGTAGGTGGCGCTGGGAATCCAGTTCTGCAATTGAAGTTTTTCGCTATATAATCAAATTCGGTAGGTGGCGTTGTTAATTATGGTCAAAATATGGTCCTAGAAATGCAGTTCACGGCTTCCGGCAAGATGGCGCACTGAGAAGCAGCGATTGTTACGAGCTCTCACTTTAGTCCCACGTTTGTTTGATTTGATTAGTTAAAGTTCACTCTCACCTGTTATGTTTGTCAGTTAATCGTATGCAAATCCATTTATAAAATGATTGAAGTGGAGGAACACTGCTACGCGATGGACGTAACTGTAGGAGCGAACAAAAGAGAGAGAGGTACTGATTCTGATCCTCCAACACCATGCAAGTCGCAGAAAGGCAAAAAACCAAAAAAAGCCAACAGAGAATGAGCAAAGTGAAGTGTCCAATTCGGCTATTCTCGATGCCATTAAACACTTGGAAACAAAGTAGAGGATCAACACGAGGAACTAAGCATGCAAATGAAACAACACAGTGCGATGATTGCTAGCGTTGCCAAATCTGTCCAAATAAATGCACAGGACCTAAAAGAATGTAAAGACAAAATCAAGGTGATGGAAAAACAAATCGAAACACTCAAGGAAGTCAACATTGACTTGAAAGCTCGTATGTTGGAAGAAGTAAGGTACAAAAGAAGATGGTGTCTTCAAATAAAAGGTCTCAAAGAGAATACCACTGAGCGTATAAGAGAGGACGTGATTCAACTTCTTAGCAAAATAACGCCCGAATATGCTGGTTCTATGACGGAGGCTGTGGATGTCGTGCATAGGGTGGGAAGGAAGGAGCCCAACCGTCCCAGGGAGGTGATCATTCTTTTCACCCGCAGAATGGTCCGAGATGAAATATGGGAAAGAACCAAGATGTCTGAGATATGCAGAGAAGCAAGCATTCTCTTCGCAGAGGATTTAACTAAAGAAGACAGACTTTTAAGACGTGAACTGTGGCCAAAAATCGAACAAGCTAGAAAGGAAGGCAAAGCAACCGGGTTTAGAGGCCCTTATGGATACATCGAGGGTAAACGCATTTACTAAAAGGGTACTGAATGTTGCGTGTTAAATCAAGGTGAGATGGACTGATAAAGAAACGGGACTTTCTTTTTTCTATCACCACCTTTAAATTAAGTCGGTGTTGTAGAGAGTGATCAATATTTTGTTAATTTCTAATTTAATTTTAATTTAAGTCATTTATTGTTGTTCAATTGTTCATGTTCTTGTTGAATTCCAACATTTCGTTTTCATCTTTGAATTGTAGGGGTTTAAAGGACTCTGTTAAAAGGAAGGGGATTTTTTTTGTTTGGCAAAAGTCAAAAATCTCACTGTTTATTTTTACAAGAAACGCACTCTGAGGCGATAGATGCTGCGTTCTGGAAGAAACAATGGGGGGATGACATGTTATTTAGTCACGGATCAAATTGGTCTGCAGGTGTCGCTATATGCATGAATAAATGCCCAGGTAAAATTATCACGCACAAGGCGGATGTGGATGGCCATTGGCTCGCAGTAGTCTTACAATTAGACAAATATTCTTCATTTTAGTCAATGTTTATGGATATAATATACGTACCCAGAATAAGAATCTGCTGGATTCAATTACAGAAGTTATAAATGACATCAAAATTAGATATCCTACAGAATATGTTTTAATTGGAGGCGATTTTAATTTAACACCAGATGAATATATGGATAGATATCCTTCTAAATTTAGTAGTCCTCATATTAACTGTATTATTCAAGACTTTTGTTTAACAAATTCGCTAACTGATATATGGAGAAAACTAAACCCTACATCTAGACACTTTTCATGGTCTAAACCAAATGCTCCTTTAAAATCTAGGATAGACTATTGGTTAGGATCAGAAACTCTTTTAAGTTATGTAACTAAATGTAACATTTCAGGTGCCCCCTTAACTGATCATAGTGTGATTAACTTACTTTTAGAACAAAATAAGAATTCTTCTAATAATAAAAGTTAATGAAAATTTAATGCTGATTTGCTTAATAATAATGACTTTTGTGTATATATAAAAAAATAATAGCTGAAGTTAAAAGTAAAAAAATGCAAAGTGGTACTAAATGGGAATATTTAAAACATAAAATGAGAGAGTTTTCAATTACATTTAGTAAAAATCTGATAAAAAAGAAACGTGAAAAAGAATTAGAATTAATTCAAGAGATTAATAAATGTTATAATCAAAATATATCAAAAGAGGAGGGACAAAAACTTATTAAGCTTCATTCCATGCTAGATGACTTGTATATTAAAAAGGCCAAAGGAGCGTATGTGAGATCCAGAGCGAAGTGGCTGGAAGAGGGTGAAAAAAATAGTTCATATTTTATTAATTTAGAAAAAAGGAGACAAGAAAGGAATTCAATTAAAAGTTTAATTGTGAATGATGTTGAACATTCAAACCATAACGAAATAACAAAGGAGGTATTCAAATTTTATACTAAATTATATACATCCTCATTTTCCCCTAGTATTTCTAATTCTTTTTTCCAGGATATAAAAGATCATATCCCTTCAATTGATACTGTATTTAAGGATGTGTGTGAATCTGACATATCCTTACAAGAGTTTGATACAGCCATTGAACACAGTAATCCTGGTAAATCACCAGGCCCAGATGGCTTAACAATAGATTTTTATAAATTTTTTGGGGATGACCTAAAATGACTATTGTTTGAAGCTTTACAGGAATGTTTACAAAAAAATGAGCTTTTACCAACCATGAAACAAGGCCTAATAATTATGTTACCTAAACCAAATAAAGATAAGATATTGTTAGATAATTTACGCCCCATAACACTTTTAAATACAGATTATAAGATATTTACTAAAATGTTGGCTTTTAGATTAAAAACTGGTTTATCACAAATCATTAGTGAGACACAATCAGGTTTTTTAAAACACAGGTCAATTCACAATAATATTAGGCTAATCCTAGATTTGATTGAATATGGACATCTAATTAAAGAAGATGAATTTGTTCTATTTTGGGATTTTTATAAGGCATTTGACATGGTGGAACACTCATTTATCTTTCAGACACTTAATCATTTTGGTTTTGGTCCCAAATTTATAAACATTGTTAGAATGATTTATAAAGATATAAACAGCTCTGTATCTCTCACACAAGGTACAAGCCCACGTTTCAAGATAAAAAGAGGCATTAGACAAGGATGTGCCTGTTCACCGTTACTTTTTATCATGGTTGCAGAAATGTTATCTATTTTTATTAAAATAGGAGATGTATCCGGTATTAATTTAAAAGGAAAACAGTTTATTATCAGTCAATTTGCTGATGATACGACACTTTTTTTGGAAAATGAAAAGCAAATTCCCTTAGCCGCCCAGTGTATAAAAAAATTCTCAGAAGCTTCAGGTTTATAGTTAATATTCCAGTTAAAAAAGAAATTAAATATTTAGGAATTTGGCTATCTAAAAAAACAGGAAATTTAGAAAATGTAAATTTTGACAGAAATTTAGATAAATGTAAATTAATATTAACCAGTTGGTTACAGAGAGACATAACAATCTTTGGTAGAATCTTGTTAACGAAAGTAGAAAGCCTCTCTAGATTCATTTATCCATGTTTTTCCTTAGCAGTGTCAGCTAAAAAGATAAAAGCAGTAAACAAGTTGAACTTTGATTTTATTTGGAAAATGAAAAATCACTACATACGTAAAAGTGATATGATTAAAGATTATGAGGAGGGAGGTCTTAAAACAATAGACTTTGATATAATGAATGGGGCCGTTAAACTTAAATGGCTACAATCTTTCATTAAAAATGAATCTTCTTTTTGGTTTGAGATTCCTACACTTATATTTAAGAAATGTGGTGGTATTAATTTTTTATTACAGAATGATTTCGAATTGTCTAAACTTCCTATAAAACTTTCTGCTTTTCATCAACAAGTGCTATTATATTGGAAATTGATATTTAAACATAATTTTAGCCCACATAACATATCTATTTGGAATAATAGGTGTATTTTGGTGAATAGAAAATCTTTGTTTATTGAAGAATGGTGGAAGAATGGCATATGGTCAATAACACATGTTATGGATGATTCAGGAAATATGTTGAGTGATGATGCTTTCTGTAGAAAATACCAAATAAGTTGTTCTCCTAAAAGATATGATAAAATTATCAATAACATACCATTGCAAATAGTTAACCTAGTAAAAGAACAAATAAAATATTCAACGATAAATCCAAAAATAATTGATCTTAAGATAGAAAATGTTAACTTTACAGATAGGAAATGCTCAAACAAATTTTTGAGAGATTGTCTAACACAGTGTTGTTTTCCAGGACCTGTTAAGAGAGCTTATATTTTGTCTCATTATGATAAGAAAATTATTTATGATATTAGAAAAAGATTTCTTCCATATCCTGTTAATCCTAAATGTAAAGAAGTGCACTTTAAAATTATGAATCACATTTAACCTGCAAAAGAATTTCTAAGGTTAAAATTCAATATTGATGACTCAAATGTATGCCAGTTTTGTAAGGTAGATATAGAAACAACTGAACACTTGTTTTTCCAATGTAATGTGGTACAAAGATTTTGGGATGAAGCACTAGTTTGGATACAACAGAAATTATCTATAAGACTTGTCTTTTCATGGGAAATTATTAAGTTTGGCCTAATACTTCAGGATAAAAAGATATCTTATATAATTAATAATTTGATGTTATTATTAAAATTCCATATTCATAAATGTAAATTTTTTAAAACTCCCCCAAGACTAGCGGTGTTTAAAGAAGAGTTTGTGATGTATTTGAAGACATTAAGAGAGATGAAAAGCCAAAAAGCAAGATATCTATATTCATCATTGAATGATTTTGGTTTCATATTTTAAAGACTTTAACTCCCCTGCTACTTAAGTTTCATTAGCATTTATTTTTTGTTAATTTTGTTATTGTATTTATTTATATATGTTGTATTATTAACGAGGATGCTAAGATTGTAAATGTATGCAATTTGATTGTTATCTCAGTCTTTTGTGTAATTCTAAAAAGTATCAATGCCTTTCTGTTACTGTTCAACATTGTTAATAAAAAAAATAAATACATAAAAAAAAAAAGACATGCAGTTCACCGTGCCATCCAATCCAGTAGGTGGCGCTGCCGAAAAGAAATGCGGTCCTAGAAATGCAGTTTTACAGTGTCATCCAATCCAGTAGGTGGCGATGTCACAAAAAAACAGAGTCCCAAAGATGTGGTCCTAAAAATGCGGTCCTGAAAGTGCAGCCACTCCAGTTGTGCAGGATCATACTATTGAGGAGACCGGCAGCTCGAGGTCATATTAAACTGCACTTGAGCAATGCTATAACGTGTCTGTCTCCTTGTCATTCACATGTGTGGATAAACACTTATTTAAAGTGGTTTGTGTGAAATATTTATCATCTTTACTCTAAAGAAATGTTAGGAAAATATGTTAGAAGGTGTTAGTTCTATGAATTGATTCGTTTTTGGTTTAATTAGATCGTAAACATTATAGCCACTCGTGGTTAGCAAAAGCAGCCGAAGCTAATGATGAGTTAATGGTTAACTCAAATGATGTGAACGGAGCATGTAGTGATGTATGCATTCAGAAATATGCATTAGATCCTTTTCTAAACACTTTCATGTTAAGTAATTGTTGTAATTGTTACATTTGTTATGAATGTCAGCCAGATTAGGTTAATATGGGGCATATTTTTATATTGATTCTCTTCTAAAATGTTTGTGAAAGCATAACGCTGTATAGTAGTGTATAGTAACACAATAGTAATAAGTGATAGTACGAGTTTAATGTTTTAATGCTGGATTTTTGGTTTTATAACATCATAATTGGCTTTCTCAATAACCTAGGGTTATTAAATTAGTAAAGGTGAAATTTATTTAATCCTAAATTGTAGGTATTTCTCATAAACATATTAACAAGTGTTAATATAAATGCTGATGTAATGTAAATTGGAAATGTTGTGAAAGAAAACGTTACATTGAATTAATTATGATGATTAGCATCATTTTTGCATTTATACCAGTAGTTATAGATAGAGTAAGAAATGTATTATTTTAATAATTCTTGTAATATTCCTTTAGTATCTCAAAGTAAGACCAATACTGTATTCTAAGGAGTGTATTCAAGTGTATAAAGTATTTTTGTTCAATGTATTAATGCCTTTTGTTCACAAAGAAAATCTAGTTACATTGCATTGAGTGTGTATTGATATTGTGTATTGATATTGCATGATGTATTGATATCCATGACACAGTTGACTTTTATCTTATTGATATACGTTTGGTTTTATTCTGGAACACTGTGTACAATGTGTAAGCTTTAAAAAAAAAAAGTAATTATCTTTGATATATAAAACTGCACTCGAGCAATGCTATAACGTGTCTGTCTCCTTATCATTCACAGGTGTGGATAAACACTTATCTAAAGTGGTGTGGATAAACACTTATTTAAAGTGTTTTGTGCGTGATTTGGCTTGTGCCGGTCCAGATTCCCCTAGGTCTGGAGCCGGTAACACTATGCTCAATTAAGTTCTTTTTAATCTAATTCTGCTTAAATTGTAGAAAAATCTGTAAAACGACAGCATCGACTTTAATCAAGACTTTTCCATTCGGAGAATTACAGTTATTAATAGCTTAGTCCTTATAATAGCTAGCTAGGACGAATGCACATTTATTTATATATTTTATATAAGCCATAAATATAAAAAAAATAATTTATAGTAATGGAACATCATATGTAAAAAAAAAAAAATCTAAACTGTTATAGGCTTCAGGCTATAAAGGCGCAGACAGACTAGACAGACAACACAATCTCAATAAAAACTTTGCTTATTTACATTGTCTAAGTATAGGGATAGGCTATAAACAAATTTAACATTCATCTCCATTCTCAAAGAGTTTCTGTGTCCTCGCATCCTTCACCAAGTTTTAATTACGAGGTAATCTGAATATTTTCAGTGACACAAAGAGTCTGTAAAGGCTGTCCTGGCTCATTCAAATTAAAGATTATTATTTAAGATCAAAGATTAGGATTGATTAAAGGTGAAACTGACCGGCGCAAAAGATGATTTTGTCATTTACAGCGAATGCAGTTACAGGCTATAAAACTTTGAATATTTCACTTTAATATTTTATTATTATTATTTTAACACACTAGTTTGTGTTTTGGCGCTGCATCGCAAAGCGGATCTTATTTTGAAGCATTTCACCTCAAATGTTATTCTTCCTGTTAATTTTATTGTATTGTAAATATTTTTAATTATACCAAACACAATTAGTTCCAAAAAGATACATTGTTTAACAAAAATAGCCTAAAGGCTATAAAAAGTATATATTGTTCACACAGGTCCTACACAACTGTGGATGGATGATTTGTTTCTCTGTGAAAAATAAGGATTTCACTCACTTAGTCTTTAATAAGTAAAACAGGCCAAAATGTTGTTTAGCTTGCGTCAAACTAGAAGGACAATTTACAAATAAAGGCTGTGGTTATTTTATACTGCGATGAGGGACAATAGCTAGGCCTATTACATATTTAAGAAAATAACTTCATAATTACAAGAAAAAGTATACGACAACAGATCCTATCTGTAAGGAATGCCTTTAGATAATGTAAATAAGCATCAAGTTTTGTTTGAAAATTGTGTCGTAGTCTGTTCTTTAGAGGTATGCGCTAACAAACAGGCGCCTTTATTTAGCCTGCAGACTATTTGATAGTTTATATTTTTATAGTTTATATAAAATATATAGTTTATATAAAATATAAAAAATATTAGTTATATAAACGCTTCGCTCTGCTCATGCAAGGTTCGTAATGCAATTGCACATTCGTCTTATTCTTCAGTAGAGAACTATGAATTTATTTTATTGGCAATGACTATACTAATTTACGTTTTTATTTATTTAAAAATAATTTATACATACGCAATGAATGTAAGCCTGCTAACTGTGTGTGCTTCAAATGATAGAATATGTAAACTCAGTTTATATAATTACATAATAATAATAATTAAAATAATTACATAATAATAATAATTAAAAGCCTGCGTGCAGGGCAATGCGTGCATTATGAATTTGCCAATAAATGCTCCACTTTACCACTGTAAAATAATGCAAGATGCGCTTTCTGCATTCTCATGCAGCTTCCGCGAAATATAGCGCGTCACAGCAATGAACTGAAAATAAAACCATAGAAAACCTTGAAATGTATGCAGCGTTGGCAATCTTAATTTTTTTCAGCCTTCACTGACTCAGAATAATGATGCACTATTTGATTAACAAATATTTAAAATGTTTTCTTTTTCCACAACACATTCATAATCATAGGCACAAGCTTTAAGCGCACTTGAGCGCGGAATTGACGCATATATATATATATATATATATATATATATATATATATATATATATATATATATATATATATATATATATATAGATAGATAGATAGATAGATAGATAGATGCCACCGGCACACCCGTGGCTATGCCCCTGCAACAATAATAATAACAGCAACAACAACAAAATAATAACAAAAAATAATAATAAGATAGGCCTACTTTGGCGTTGCAATATATAAATTATATAAATATATAATTAATTAAAATAGGAGGAAATTCAATAGAAACAAATGGTCCCATATAGCTCCATGCAGGGCCCAAAGATTTCTTGTTCTGGTCCTCACAACTATTAAAAAAACGTATTATTATTATTTAGGCCTACAGTTCTGAAACGATCATGCAAACCAGGTGCTGCTTGGAAATTACTATCTTTGCTCAGCATCAGGTGCAGCAAGACATTTGGCAGCAACTATGAGTTTATTTTAATGGCAAATGTCTAATAATACTACTAATTTATGTTTTTATTTATTTATACATACGCAGTGGATGTAAGCCTGATAACTGTGTGTGGTTCTAATGATAGAATCTAAACTTAGTTTGTATATAATTAAATAATAATAAAAAAAAGTCAAGGTGCAGAGCTTTTGTTTTGAGGGCGTCGTTACGAGCTCAGATTTGCTTGACCAATAAGCCAAAAGTTGGCGTTTCAGCACCGCCTACATGTGCATAATTTTTCTACCCTAAACCAAAAAACAAAAATCCAGCCAAAATCTCGTTTTCCGTTTTTTCTGAGCAAAAGAAAAACCATACAACGGCCATTTTCTTTCTTTCCTTTATTCCATTTAAAGCTGGAAAATAAATAATGCACGCCCACGTTGTGTTTGTTTTTTTGATCAAACGAATAAACAAGTGCACAGTTTTTTGACTCATTATTTTGTTTTGGTTTTGTGTTTGTTTTAATTTTATGTTTTAAGTTAATAAGCAGAATAACGGATGAGTTTTCGTTTTTTTATACCTACAGAATAAACAGAAAAACGAAATATGAACTTTTTCTGATGTTTCGTTTTCCAGAATAAAAGGAATAATCAAATGAACGGATGGTACACGGATTATTCAAACTTTGAAATATTCAAGTTTCATTCAATATATTCAGACTTTCATTCAATATATTCAGACTTTCATTCAATATATTCAGACTACTTTCATTCAATATATTCAAATTTCATTCAATATATTCAGACTTTCATTCAATATATTCAAGTTTTAATTAATATATTCAGACTACTTTCATTCAATATATTTAGACTTTTATTCAATATATTCAAGTTTCATTCAATATATTCAGACTTTCATTCAATACATTCAGACTTTCATTCAATATATTCAGACTTTCATTAGATATATTCAGACTACTTTCATTCAATATATTCAGACTTTCATTAGATATATTCAGACTACTTTCATTCAATATATTCAGACTTTCATTAGATATATTCAGAATACTTTTATTCAATATATTCAGACTTTCATTAGATATTTTCAGACTACTTTCATTCAATATATTCAGACTTTCATTCAATATATTCAGACTACTTTCATTCAATATATTCAGACTTTCAATCAATATATTCAAGTTTCATTCAATATATTCAGACTACTTTCATTCAATATATTCAAGTTTCATTCAATATATTTAGACTACTTTCATTCAATATATTCAAGTTTCATTCAATATATTCAAGTTTCATTCAATATATTAAAGTTTCAGTCAATATATTCAAGTTTCATTCAATATATTCAAGTTTCATTCAATATATTCAGACTTTCATAAATATATTCAAGTTTCATCCAATATATTCAGACTTTCATTTCATTCCATATACTCAATTTCAAATGTATATATATATATATATATATATATATATATATATATATATATATATATATATATATATATATATATACATACATACACTCAAAAAAATCAACTAGGCATGTATTGGATTTACAAAATAAAAATTTGTCAGATTGAAAAGAACAAATCAAGTTTACGTATGTTAAATGATTAATTCATGTTATTTGAAACTGAATCAAGAAATAATCAAATGAATTTGATCAGAACATGTTGATTCAATGAGACTGAGATGCTCTCACTCTGGAGAGTCACTTCGCGCATATCAGTAGGTGGCGGTAGTGCGTTTGGATGTCACCATACGAAAACAACAAGAAGTATCACCGCGTGTTTTCGGCACAGCGACAGGTTGAAGCTGACAGTTTGTGCAGTTTGAACTTGAAGGCGCTGCTTCTAGTTGATCTGCATTCTTGAAATCGAAGGTAAGTACTATATATACACGTTTTTAGTTCCTACTGTCGGGATTATAGATTAAATATAATTTATTAGACTATGGCGATGTTTTTAAGTAGGTTTATTTTCTCACATTTACCGCCCACGTGATGTGGTAAATTCGGGTTCTCAGCTATAGAAGTTCCACCTTAATGTTAATTTAACGCAAAAAAATAGCTTTTTAACAATTAATTACTCAAACTACGTTTAACCCCAGCTCCACCCCAGCAAGGGGAAAGGAAAACGGGAGAAATTAGGAACCAGAGTCGAACGCGCCACCCGTTTTTTTCCCTACAAGTTAACGTTAGTTGTATTAATGTGCATGTTCAAATCCTCTTTTCATTCTGACTAACATTTGCAAGTGCCAACAATGGTTGTTATTGGCAAAATTACCGTTGGCCTGGCCCTTTCGCGTGGCCCTTTCTACCAAATATAGACTTTAAACACATCAATCTTTTCAAACTTAATTTCGAAATACCGAATAATGCTACCAGGATTTTACAGTATAAACACATCTCGAGTAAAATGTATAATGCAGTCGGCCATATGTGGAGTGTCCTAAAAAAAAAAATTGCAGTTAAAGTTATGATTGATTAGGTATGATGCATGTTTATATATATATATATATATATATATATATATATATATATATATATATATATATATATATATATATATATATATAATAGCTTAAATATACTTATTAGGTACACATTTAAAGTCAAACTTATTTAAATACAGGAACTCTGCTGTGAATTCTACATTTACAAGGTTATGCCTTCTGTTTTGTTGCAACTGTCAGAAAGATTGTTCTAATTTATTTTGTCATCATATTTAAAATTAACAAGGTAGCTAATACATTATAACCTTTGTATGCACCACAATAAAACATGCATGCTTGTCCTTTTTCCTGATGCTATCTATTCCTTGTGGCATGCCTCAATTTATTTTTTGTAAATTAGGCCCTAAGAAATCTCAAACAATATAGATAAAAATAAAGCAGATAACTGCATAAGAATTCCCATAAGTTATTTGTTATGATGTATCCTCATTTTCTTATAAACTAACAACTCAGCCAGCTCAGTAATTTGACAAAGCTGATAATTTTTCAGCTCAGTAATTTGACAAATGTTCTCTCATATCAAACTTTCTTTATAGAACATAGGGGAAAACAAACTTGTAGTACAGAACACATGGACTTTAAAACTCTATTTTCTCTATTAAACTCACCAAATACTCCTTTACTAGCTTTTCAGGGTCTTCATTCAAGTAAGTACAGAGAAACTTTATAACACAGGCTCTTCTGGTATGTATAGTGTCATCCTGTGGGATGGAGATAAGGTTAACCTAATTTTCAGAGGCAGCACAGTTCTATATTATTGTATAAGTCTACATGTTTTTTCTATCTGCATTGCAAATGACAATGACACCCATTTATCAGTACAAACCTTGGAGATGGCACACATGATCTGTCTGATTTTTTTCCCTAATGCCCCGCCTTTTTTACTGAAGATCTCAATCAATCTTGGTGAATACCGGTCAAGTTCAGCGAAGAACGTAGAAAGAAGTGGTATAGTAGAAATCCGTGAGAACTCCCTATCAATCTGAAAAACATTAACAACTTTTAATAAAGTATGCATTTGTTAAATCTCATAATTAAAGAAGCATGCAAATAAACAAGCAGTTGTAACATATTTTCTATCAGAAATGAAAGATAAGATATGTACAGTCATGTAAATATGATCTACTCTGACTTTGAATAAAAGCACAAGTGATGATTTTTCATCATCTATGTTCTCTTAAAACCCTTTCAGCCTGTATTTGTAGGTACATTATGGGGTACATATAAACCAAATGTGATAAGGTACACACCTCTTTCACCCTGAAGAGAGCAGGCCATCTGCTTTTAAAGTCTGCAACCATTGGCTCTGCTTGAAGAACTTCTTGTCTTCTGTATGAGAAAGTCTTCTCCATTTTCTCAGTCAATATGGGGTCATTGTTTCTTTTTTTAATTTCTGATAGCATTTGGATTCTCTCCTGCTCCAGACTGTCGGCAGTTTCTCCTTTTGGATGCTGTGGACAGTAGTTAACCTCAGCTCGTTTTGGTTTCTTCACATTCAATGCTGCTAGACTGTTTTTGTCAGTGGCCTTGCTCTTGAGTGAATTTATCTCCACTTCAGCACATCCTAGGCCTCTTAGTTTAGTCCGCAAGTTTGCCATTTTATACTTGAGACTAATCTTCCACCCATAACAGCCATTAAAAGACCCCTGTTCCCTCAGGCAAGGATGAGTTTTGACGAGAGCTTCTGCCACATCATTCAAATCATTATCATTTGGGTAGGCTTTGAATTTAATGATTTCATCTGCAAGGCTCTCCAAAATGTGGGATTTTAGTTTTGGTGAAGGGTCCAAAAGAGTTGCATTTGTTTTGTAGTCAGCATTAGCCTTCTCAAGTTGAAGTTCTGCCTCATATTTGA